>NW_028120460.1:0-74556 GCF_965178545.1 Coloeus monedula
GCAGGATTCACACGGGGCTGGATGTACAAGGGCTGGCTTCAAGCAAAAAAAGACCCCCAAAGCTTTTCTCCGAGGGCTGTCCCCTGCTCCCCACTCTCCCCTGGCAGAGCAGGCGTGGCACACAGCACAAGAGAGGCCAGCCTCAAGGCTTGGAGCCTGGACCAGAGGAATAAGGCTTTAGAACCCTGCAATGGTTTGGGTTTAAGGAAAGGACATTAAAGCTCATCCCATTCCACCCCCCTGCCATGGGCAGGAATGCCTGTCACAAGCCCAAGTTGTTCCAAATCTTGTCCAACCTGGCCTCGGACACTTCCAGGAATGGTGAGTCATGACCTCTCTGGGCAACCTAACCCTTTCTATTTCCATTTCCATTTCCTCCTCAGTGCAGGTGTCCCCTGCAGCCCACGAGCACAGGGCCGGTGACAACTGCCTGTCCTTGTCCTGTCCCCCTGTGCCCCCTCGTTGGACAAGGCTAGAATGGCAACACACATTCCCAAAGTCTGGCTGCTTCCTTAAATCCATGGACCAGCTAGTGCTATCTCTGAACAGCTGAAATGAGCTTTCAGTGCCTAGAAATGAGCAGGAGTGACAAACAAAGGGATTTGAATCTGGAAATAGGTGAGTTCCACCCGCCCACCGCTGCTGATGCAGAGGCTGGGGCTGGGGGCAGCTGTGCAGCCCTTCCCTGGGGCACGGATCCTGCACTGGAATGTTGTGGTGGTGTTGCCAAACCGGGCCTCAAACCAGGAGAAGATAAGCCCTGACCGTTTGCTCCCGACCCAGGCACACCCACAGCCCTTCCCAGGGTGTTGGTCACTTGTCCCCATCTTCACGTTTTCACTGCAAAAAGTCAGCTGAAATGATTCCCAAATAGCTGAAACCCCAAAGCACACTGGGAAAGGCAGGTTTAACGCAAATTAAATGGCCACAAGAAAAAAAACCCCTCTAATTTAGCACAGGGTGTTGCTCTTTACTTCCCGTTTTCCTTCATAAAGTTATGTGCATTTGTATATAGCAATCTGTAAATAGGGGTGAGGAAAATCCCTCTCCCTAGAAGCAGAATTAAGTGATTATGCTTCCAAAATTTACTCACCATTTCAAAACTCAAGCAAGCAGCGTAGTTCCTGTCCACAGCAAGTTTGGCACATTGCATTTCTAGCTCTGTTTGACTGACAGACCAATCTGATTGCAAAGCAGTGAAGCACACAGAGCTCCAGAGCTGCCCACAGCCCAGGGACAGCTGGGTTTTCTCTCTCAGCACATGCTGAGTCTTTGTCCAAATTTGTGCCTGTCATTGCACATTTAATGGAAAAAGCTTTAAAACAGCATCTGGGGAGCTCATGTCTAAAACTGAGAACACCAGTGCACCTTAGTTTTGGCTTCATTCTTAAGCGTCTCCAATGGATAATCTGTTTTCTTCATTTGAAACAGGACACTGCTCTCACCAGCAGAATTAGGGTGCAGGCAGGGGAGGATCCTGGGTTTAGTCACAGCCCTGCTAGGATCTGAGAAGGGCACTCACCTTGTCAGGGAGGGATGAAGAGGACAATCCTCCTGAGAAGCCCTGGCTCCGGATTAGGGTGGAGATGGGAGGCAGGATGGCAAGCACGGGAGGCGAAAAAGTTTCTAAAATGAAAATAAAAACGAATGTTGAGCTAGGAAACACACCATCTTCTAGTCCTGGGGTGTAGAGGAAAGCAAATCACAGGGAATTACGGTTATCTGGGATTTTAACAGGAGTGTACATGACAGCTCTGTAAAGCCGGGAGCCACAGGAGCACTTCCTAAAACAAATAGCTCAGTAGACCTTATTGCAGAGGCCACTTTTACAAATTTCCACGCGACTGAGCTGTGCATCTGTTCTGTTTGTACTGCCTGCAGACACTGCTATAAAGTACTGTACATTGATGTAACTGAGCGAAGGAGACAATGATATAACCATGCACTGTACAAGATTTATTAAAATAGTTAAGTTATAACTCCATCTCCGTCTCTTTCACTGGGTTTTCATAATGGTTTGTCACTGAGAGTCTCAGAAACTCAGCAGAATGTCTGAAACCACACATTTCCTTTTGGGTTTGGGGACTGACATTCAACAGGAAGGATGTTACGGCCTGGATAGCTGTGTCTTAAGAATAGGGGCAAAGCATGAGAAGGCTGCACAAAAGCACATTCTTGCCTCTCTGGAAGGGGAACGACTGTGGCAGCTGTCCCAAGTGGAACCATACAGAAAGAGGGAACAGCATAACCCCATGACTAGGAGCCTGTTACACGGATTCTCCAACATTTCCAGCCAAGAGCCATCCTGTTTCCAGAAGCAAAAGTTTGTCTTCTCTTTTCCTTAACAATTAAATAACCCAGCTGAAATAACTGGTAATTCCTTCTGTAGATGTTTTGGAGAGTACAATTTCCAAGTGGGCCCACACTAACAAGATCACCTCTTTTACAGCCTAAATAAAGTTCAGGCGAACCACGAGCCCAAAACACCTGCCTTACTGGGCCGAGGGCTCTCTCAGCGCCTGGAGCTGCACTCGATAAACCATTTCGAACCTTGCCACAACGGCGGGGAAGGGAGCCCAGAGCGCTCAGCTCCTGCAGCGGGGCACCACCGACGCGGCCCCGAGCCTTCCCTCACGGCCGCCTCCCTCAGGGGCTGCCCGCCGCCACCTTGCGGCACCGGCCGCGCCCGGGCCCCGCGCGGCCACGAGGGACGGGTGGCTCAGGGGCGGGTCGGGCGCCGTACCGGCCGCGGGGAAGACTGCCGGGGGTTCTGGCGACACGGAGACTCCGGGGACAGGAGGTTCCGGGCCCGAGAGATCTCGGGGCCAGGAGACTCCCCCGATACGCTCCGTCGGGGACGATGGCGGCGTCACGGTCGCCAAGGCGAACCCCCGCCCGGCCCTCACGAACCAGCCAATCAGAATCGCTCTCCCTCCCGCGGCCTCGTCCGTCTCCTGTCCGCGCTCCTGATTGGCCGCTGCCGCCCAGCCAGGCTGGGATTGGCGGCGGGCGGCGGGAGCGCGCGGGCCGGTGCCCTTCGGGCACGTACCGTCCCTCCTGGGCGCGCGAGTCCCCCGGAGCCGCGGACGTGTCGGTGTCCCCCGTGAAGCGGCAGAAGGTGGAGTCGGCGCTGGACCAGCTCAAGCACCACACCACGGTGGTGGCCGACACCGGGGACTTCAACGGTGAGAAGCGGCATGAGGGGATCCTGTCTCCGCAGCTTCTGCTTAGCCCCCTCTCCCGCCCCTCTTCACGGAGAGTGGGCGAGCCCGGCCGAAGGGGCGCGCGCTGCGGGGACCGACCCACCCTGGGGCCGGAGGGGGGGCGAGCGGGACGGCGCTCGGTGGCGGCGCTGGGTCTCCATCCCAGGGCAGACCCCGCCGTGATTTCTCCCAGTTTGCCCTCGAGTGTGCCCTGACCACTCCGTTCAGCTCTGCGTGCTGTCAAGGAGAAGTGCCAGACTGAAGCCAGGCTCTGCTGCTCTAATTAATTTTGGGTTTTCTTCCAGTGGGCTGTCTAGATCTGGGACTTGTTTGGGGTTTTTCAGACTCACGCTTGGACGGGGCTTGGAGCAGCCTGGCCCAGTGGAAGCGAGTGGAACTGGATGAGCTTCAAGACTCCTTCCAACCCAAACCATTCCAGGATTCCATGATATGCTTAAAAACTGATTTGGGGTTGGAGAGAAAGAAGGGAAATGATGCTTTTTATTTGTTTCACTTGAGCTGTACATTGATCTTCTCCCTTTTTGCATTTCCAGGATGCAGAAAGTGAGAAGGAACTTGAGGAGATGTGCTCGGTCCAAGAGAAATAATTTTGAAAAAACTCATCTCACTGGATACTGCAGCAACAGTAAAATCCCAAATGGATTTCATGATCCTGACAATTCTGAGTGCACTTCAGGGATAAGGCACAAGATCTTACAGAAAAACAGACGCAGCAGCACACATCCAGGAAAACATCTTGGAATTAATGGCATAAAATCATGGTTTATTTTCCTGCATATGTTTGATTTTAGGATCCCTAAAAATGTTACATTCCTAGCATCAGGGGTCAGGGGGTAATTTAGAGGTAGTTGGTGATAAATATTTTTGGTTATATGTAGGGCAGATATTTATGCCTTACATAACTCTGTAATATAAATATGTATTATAGATTAGGGCATATAGCTATCTATTTATATATAACCTATTTTTTATGTGTGCACAGATATAGTTTATATCAGACACTGTGCCTGTCTGAGGGCCTTGCTACTGAGCTCCTAACTCCTTCCTGAGGAAAACATCAGGCAAAAGCTGTTAGGTTTAACTGGTTCCTCTTTTCCTTAATAATTATTTTACTCAGTTGGAATAACTGATAACAGCTGTTAGAGATGTGCAGTTGCCAGTGGGACCAAGGCACTTTTTTGCACAACGCAGAGTGGCGTTTAAGGTAGTCAGTAGTCAGAGAAGTGAGGATTAGGATTTTGAATGCTCGTGGGCAACAAGGCTGGCCAGAGATCCCTCCTAACTCACTGTGGGACAGCAAAAACCCCACAGCCAAGGGGAACCAGGGATTGTGGGGATGGAGAATTTAATGGCATCAGGTGGTAGCAGTGCCAGTTCAACTGATAAAAAAGTAAATCCACGCCTGCTCTAGAGGAGTATTGTTCCTGGACGTGTGTAAATACAGGGACACCTCTTTACTCTCAACTGAGGGAGGTTTGTGGTTGTGGTGCCAGTTTACCCTTGAGAGTTCCAGGCTTTATTTCAGCTCCCCTGGCCCGGCCTGATGTGCGGCAGTGGTGCGAGGGCCGGAGCCGTTCGCTGGCTCTGGGAACGCAGATGCCATCATGGCCCAGTGGGGGGGGGAGCTTAGGCTGTGGTGGCAACCTCAGAAAGGGATCAGATGGCTCCTGGAACTGCCCAGAGTGCAGGAAGGGAGGGGGAACTGAACTGCTCCCACAGACCCCTGCTGGGCTATGGTTCTGGGCCAGGCCCATCAGAAAAGTGGCAGCATCAGTGGCACCTCAGTTGTTACTGTCCTTGGAGCTCTCAGGATCAGGATGAAATCATGTTCATGCACTACTGGGAAAGCAGGGAGCAGGATCAGTGCTCTAACTCTCTACACTCTCTCTCCAGGAGTGCCTTGGGTCATGGCAATTTAATGTGTGGAATAGTTTCCTGTGTCTGCCTGGGCAGCTGCAGTTATTGCACAGGCATTCAGGGCTGACAGTTCCCTGCAGGGAGAGCTCAGCACATGTGCCCAGAGGCAATCGCAGCATCTGCAAGAAAGAAAAAAGCAGCAAAAGGTGATTGCTTCTCTTTCAAAGTTATTTCAAGTGCTCACACCCAAACCCACCTTTGCTCTTGATTCTGGCCAGGTGCATGGTGAGCACTGGGCACAGGTCGTGTCATCCATGCTGGTGTGAGTGATGCTTTCTGGGGGAAAGCAGCTGATCTCCAAAGTTCCCTTCCTGCCCTGTGCCTGATCTGCACAGGAGAAAACCTCTTCCAGGAAGGGATTGTGCTTCCTCTAATGCCATTTGCCCAGTCTGTTCCATGGGGATATTGCCAGCCTGGGGCAGCAGAGGCACACGCAGCTCTCAGCACTCTCTGCTCCAAGCACAGCTCTGGGCTCCTTTGCACACTGCCTCTGCCATGGGGGTTTTCTCCAGGAGAAGCCAAGGAATTGCTCATGGAAGGGTGCAGATTAAGTTATCCCAAAGGGAAGCAAAGAATAAATATCTCATTTTTCCATCAAAATGCTCATGCTCTTTCCTACAGATTATTTCAAGTTTTTCCCACAAGCTTTGCCCTACCCATCATCCCATTTTTACCCCAAAAAGTAATTTTCTCTGTCCTCCAGAATGTCTCAGTGTCTATCCCCAAAATTTTCACTGTGTCTCTGCAAGTGACTACCTCAGTTTACCTCATGCTGTTCATTCTCTTCCCTGGGGATTGCTTCAGATTTTCCCTCCAAGCTGTCCCTGTCTGTGCACTTCTGATTTCTTCTTTTTTACAAGAAAGTATTCATTCACTACTCTGGAGATTAGCTCCAGTTTTACCCCCCCAAAATTGCCCTAACATTCACTAGTCATTGCCTGATTTTTACCTCACTATGTTCATTCTCTCCCCCTAGAGATAACCTCAGGTTTTACCCCCAGTATTTTCCCTACCTGCCCACTAACTATTTACTCTTTTTGACCTATAAATATTCTCTTTCTATCCTGGAGATTTCATCAAGTTTTACCCTGAAATATTTCACTATCTTTCCAGTACTGTCTCACTTTACCTCAGGATGTACGCTCTCCCTGCCACACATCACCCCAGCTTTCACCTCCAAAATTATTGCTACTTGTCCACTACTTATTACCTGATATTCACCTCAGTATGTCCATTCTCTGCCCAACAGGTCATTTTAATTTCTACCCCCCAAAACTTGTCCAACCTGTCACCTAGTGACTGCCTCAGTTTACCTCAAAAATGTTGTCTCCCCTAGAGATTACCTCAGACTTGACCCCCACATTTTTTCCCTGTCTGCAAGTTACTACCTCCATTTAACTTCAGTATGTTCATTCTCTGGACTACAGACTCAAGTTTACTCTCAATCTCCCTGCCTCTCCAACACTGATTACTTCCTTTTTACCTCAAAAGATTCATTTATTTTCTACCATGGAGGTTACATCAAGTTTCACCCCCAGAATTTACTAATACTTCCACAACTGATTCACTCAGTTTACCTCAAAAAGTGTTCATTCCCTCACCTAGAGGTGACCTTGTATTTTACCCCCAAAGGTTTCCCTACCTGTGCACAACTGATTGCTATAGTTTACTTCAAAATCTTCATGCTCTCCATTACAGGTCACCTCAAGTTCACTTCAAAAGTTTTCCCTACCTGTCCATTAGTGATTATCTCAATTTTTACCTCCAATAAGTCATTCTCTACCTACAGACACTGGATAGTAAATCATACAAAGATCTAAAACACTGCACAAGAAACAGCAGAAAGTTTTCCATAAATAACACAAGTTCCTTTTTTCCCCTCCTCCGCCTAGGACTGCTACCAGCAGACAGGAGAGCTGCTATCAACACTCAAACCTCCCAAGCGTTGCTATTGCTCAGAGAGCTGCGCTGGCACTGAGCTACTCCCATGCGCCTGCAGGGCTCTGGGGAGGGGGAAGACGACCTCCCACTCCTGCCTGGAGAAATTTCAATGCCCTAAAAAGTCATTTCCCTTCTCTCTCTCTGACCCACGGCCAAAGCAGCTGTGTAGAACAACATGGACTACTCATGGAAGGGATGATTCAGTTGTGGGAAAAACGCTAAAGAAGGCCTATCACCCCAAATTTCAGGGTGAAAACACACTGCTTGTTAACAGGAGCACACAAACTCATTTAAACCAGAGAGCAAACTGCACACCAGGAAAAGAGCTGAAAGATAGGCCCTGCCTTGATTGATAATTCCAAAGGAAATTCCCCACAGATCATAGGCAATTACCTATAATTTTACCTCCCTAATCACTGGATTTCTGACTTGGGTTGCTGTGGAAGTGTTTCACAGATGCCTTGAGGGGTCAGGGGCTTGGCTGGATTCTTTGTGGTTAGTCCTGACAGGCCCAGGCCAAACCCACCCACCTGCATTGCTGCTCCACCCCAAATTTGCATGAAATACTGAGAACAGGTTATAAATACTCCCCTTCCCTGTCCTTCCTGACACATCCATGGAGCAAATGTACTCTATCCATTGTTCCCAAGAGCACCTCTCCAGCCCAAATCCCAGTTTTCACCAGCACAAACCAAACAGACCTAAGACAATTATTCCATCAGTGCCTGCAATTCTCAGCTCCCTGTTCCCTGCCACTCACACAGCAATCTCACCTCAGCCCAGAGACTCCCTGTCCCCAAAGGGAAACACAACCTGATAGGGCACAGCTCTGGCACCACATTTCCCCTTGTTCCTGAAAAGCCCTAGGTAAATCCAGTCCCTCAGACCTTGCATCCCTGAACACCAGGAGAGCTGGAGTTTTACCCAGATCCCAGTGCCCTGCACGGCTGCGCTGACACGAGCACAGGCCGATCGCTCCGCCCAGCACCATCCCTCATTCTCCTCCCATTGCTCCCCAAGTGTCCCCAAACCACCCCAGCGTGTCTGTGCCAGGGCCAGGGCCTGCCCCGACCAGAGGCTGTCACCCAGCCTTGCACCTGCTCCCACCCCTGGGAGAGCTGGGAATGCACTGAGAGCTCGGCTCCCCAGTCCTCAGACACACAAATAATGCCCAACCTGCCCCTCTGGGCACAGCCAAACACCACAACTCCATCATCCCCAAGGAACTCTGGCAGTCGCCTCTTCACCTCTGCCCTTGTCCAAAGGACACAGGTAGGACTGGGCTGTCAGAAATGGTATTCCCTAGGCAGTTCATCCCAGCAGAAAGGAGAAGAGGAACCCTGTGTCCCTCTGACTGACCCCACAGCATGGGCAGGACCAGCTGGGTTCTTTGTATTCTAAATTTTAAAATGAACTGAAGAACCTGAAAGGCAAAAAACAACACGCATATAAGGTTAGAGCCAGTCAACACACACAGACAGACACACTCTCAGACACCCCTTCTTCAGTTTACACGCTGACTGCAGCCCTTACTAGAAACACTCCCCCCTAAAGAAGATGCTTTAACATCTTCTTCCATCTGCTGCTCCTTGATGTGGAACAGTAGATCCTGGGAAAATTGGTAGCATCAGTGACCATAGGGATCAAAATTTGCCTTAGGGACCTGCAAGACAGCATGAGGCAGTCTGCAAGTAGCTGACAGCTAGGAGTTATCCCCACACCAGGCCCATAAACTTTCTACCCAAAAGCCCATAGACAGGAGAGGAGAGTTCTAAAACTGTTCAAACTAGCCAGGACTGAATGTGCCAGGGCAGGGCAGCTCCAAGCATAAGTGGCACATGGATACACAGTGCATCAAATATAAGCAAAGATGACATGAAGACTTGAGATAACGCTTCAGAAGATAAATTCTTGAGACCAGGATGCTTTGAGGCGACGGAAGCTACGAAACTACTGCAGTGAGGAGGGTCTAGTATACTTCATACAGAAGTCCAAGAGAACGGCACATGAAAAAAAAGATACTACCAAAACTGAGAAGGAAGATGGATAGGAACACCTTGTGTACTTCTTCTGGTCTCAAAAAGCAAAACCATAAAGACTCCAGAATAAGCCCGATCCAGGAAAGTATGCAAGTGCTCCTGCTGCCGATATGGCCCATAACGATGCCTGTAAAGCACTGAGACATCACAAAGCCCTATGACACTGAAGACAACGGACACAGACCACATCACATAGACACAAACTGAAACTGCCCAGCAGTTTTACCTGATGGACCCAAGATTGCTAGTGCAAGATAAGCCAGAGGCCGATGACACCAAAGGAAAGAAGGCTCTATGGCAGTAGTACGTGACAGTGAAAGGTAAACTCCTTATGAGAAGTTAGTGCCAAAGCTGGTAAGAGGATGCTCAAGAAGTGCAGTAGGCCTAGAGAAGGAGGCAACAACTGCCAGCTGATACAAAGGGATCCCTAGAGAAGGATTCTGCTGCCAAAGGCTGAAGTGACATCACAAAACATGACCGACCCACAAATGGCCAAGATGCAAGATGTCCACGTGCTTGCTATGCTCAAAAGTGCTCAAAAGCATGGCTACACTGAAGAGTAGGCAAACTTTAGACCATGGCAATCGTGCCAGACCCGAAGGCAGGCTCCTCGGGTGAAAAGATGGACAATGACATCGAGACTCAAAATCCAATGATGCAAAGCTCACGAGAACATGGAGATGGGTTGGAACTGCCCGGCCCGGCAAAGGCTCGAGTGATGCTGAAGAGAAACCCTCTCTCCCTTAACCTCCAAGGGGCCTGGCCCACTATAGCCCTCTCCTCTCAGCTAACTTCAAATTGCCTCCTGTGATTCCAAAGGTTTTTGCCTTCTCCCAACCAACAGTCCCCACACTTAGCTCTCTGAAGACCAGCAGACGAAATCCATCCTCAGCAGAAAAGAACGCTTCAGCACCGTGGATGTCAATACATGGCCCACAGCCCACTTGGGCAGCTGCAAAAGATGGAGAATAATGACAAAATTCAGACTGTGATGACACGTCCCAGAAGTGACCCCTTGCACAATGCCTCTCTCCCTCATAACTGCTGAGGCTCATCGCTCACCAGCCGTTTCCAAACTTAGGCTCTGCACCTACTTGTGGTACCTAAGACAACAAAACAGAAACTGCGACTATTGCCCTCCAGAAGAATAAATGCACGGGCTGGGCTCCCTCTGCACCACTGGCCCAGGCTCACCTCAAATCTCCATCTGACTCCGGAGGTGGCCCGGATGATACCCGCAAAGCGAAAAGGGACACGCTTCGCATGCTGCCACGTACCTCTCACCTATCAGTCACCCCACCTAAATGCCAGCTCACCTGCTCGCCTCTGTCCCTTGGCATGCCCAGGGCAGCAGCAGCACCTGCAGAGAAGCAAAGCAAAAAAACATGCTGAGAGACTGAAACCACAGCCTCCCCGCTCCAACTCAAGTACACCACACCTACAGCTTAAGCTTGCACCCACCTGGCCTCCAGCATCCCAGGGCCGGGACACCTTCCCAGTGGACCACCTAAAATGCACAAACAAAAATGGATGCTTAGAGCTGCACCAGAAACTGATACCCAAGCAGTAACAACTCATTCTGGCCACCAGTCACCGCTCACCTCGCTCCATCGACCTCGACCACTGATCTTCAGCATTACTTCCTACAAATAAAGATGAAGAACAAAGCTGTAACACAGTCACCATTTACACTTGCCGTGCAAAGACAAACGGTGACTGACCTTCCTGTGGGAACCACCTCACCTGGTATGGGGCACTCTGCCACAGATTCAATCCATCTGCATCTGAAAGAAAGTGATGACAAAAGTCAAAGTACTGCATCGTAACTTAGCAGCTCCAGACATTTTGTGTTAATCTAGAAATACCATCTTGAGTCCAACTAATCCCTACATTACAAATGTCAAGTCCCTAGGACTTATCCTATTACACCTACACCCAGACTATGTAGCAGGGCAAAGCAGCCCCAGACCAAACACACAGACACCTGTGACACAGGAGATGACAAACAAGGGGATGCAACAAGGAGAGGAAACTCTCAGCAAGAAGAATTACCAATGACATGACCTAGATGAGGCTCAAAGAACTCTGGCAGAAAAAGACCCTAACAGAAGGACTTATGCCAAGAACCGCAAAGATGGACGCCCGAGAATCATACGGTTGGAATCCTCTACCTATCCTCACATTCTCCCAAGTCCTAATCTGTTATAAGGGATCGTTGCGGTGCACAGCTGTCAATACAGCTCAGAACAAGACTGTAAAAAGTGTCTGACTCAATAGTGCTAAAGAGAGATGCGATTCCGATGCATGTCCGAGCCTGCAAGTCAAAGGTTCAAGGGTACCAGCGTCGGGCCAAGGAACACAAAGGAGCTGCTGAGGATGATGCCCAGCATTTCTGATAAGCCCCTCAAAGGGGTAAGGCAAAAGACATGTGACACAAGATGCCCACAATAGAGACACAGAACACACAATAGACAAGTGACACAACACGCACCGGGACTGCTCTGCCCTGCACACCTCAGCATTGTGATCAACAGCAAGACTTTCCCTTTATGTGGCCTAAGGGGCCCTCTTGTGGACATCCCCATCTCCAAAGCTAATTCAAAGATCCCTCCCACCAAGTCCTGACCCAGCACCCCACTCTCATCCCCCTCCCTGAAGTGTAGCCCTCGACTTAGCTCTCAGATATCCAGGGATGCAAATCCTCATCAGGTGCAAAACAAGGCCACCTCATCATCTGGGAAGTTCCTGCCCTCAGAGGGCTCTTCTCTCTTAGTCTACTGCAATAAAGAAAACCAAACATCAGTGCCTGAACTCAGCAGCACATCAGCCAAAACCCAACAATTCCACTACTCACCGGCTCCTGAGAACGCCCCCGTCCTTGGCTCATACTCTGTGGCCACACTCCGAGGCCGACGTCGCAGGGTATCCCTGGGTTAAGGGGAGACAAGGTGATGTGGCATTACTGAAACTTGAGGGGACCCTTGCTCCTCCCTCCCTCCCCAACTCTCCACAACTCCTCAGCCATTGCCAAAGGCTGCCCAGATGGCACCTTCAAACAGAAAAGGTACAGGCTTCATCGCAGAGCCCTGTAATACTTCTGGAAGGCTCACAGGGACAGGCAGCTCAAGGGTGATAAACTGGCTCCATCAGCTGGTCCATGAGGGGGTTCAGCCCCTGTAGGCATAATACAAGTGGGCCACCTAAAACACACAAATGGATGCTCAGACAATGCATGCTTTGAGCTGCCCCAGAATTTGGCACCCGAGCAATAACTGGTTGTGTCCACTGGTCACTGCTTACCTCACTCACTTGACCTTGACTGCTGATATCCAGGTTTACTTCCTAAAAATAAAGACAAAGAACAGCCCTGCAACATAACCAAAATGAAACACCACCCCTGAAAAGCTGAATGATGACCAACCTTCCCAGGGGAGAAGGGGCAAAACAAAATGGAAAGGCACATGCCCATGTAGTGTCCAAAAGGGTTGCATTGCCAAGATAGGTTCCACCTGAAAGTGCTTGACTGTGACCTCTTTCTGCAAGGGTGTCTGTCATGTTGGAGTAGCGATTTGAATGCTGCAGACCACCTGTAAAACAAAAAAAAAAAATCAAAGGCTACTTATAGTTTCATCACTAATACAACAACTCCAGTAGCATCCAGTTCTGTGCTGGAATCAATACTCATCCAGCTCATGGTCCCCCCGGTGCCAATAACCTGCTGTGCCAAGTGCTTTGCATCTTCAAAATGAAAATCCCAACAGTGAGGTAAACATAGAGCCCAAAGTCAGGCCGTATCTTGGACTTCAGGCACTGACCCACCTCGCTGCTGTGCTCCTCTGGTCTCCTCCATTCATATCAGGTTTACATGCTCTCCCTCTGCAAAAGAATTATTTGTCAAAGTTACCCAGACAGACAGGGAAAGCTTAGCCTCTCCCAAGTTCTCATTCCTCAAAGCAAACTGCCTAGGATCCCACAGTAGTCGGCCTTAGGACAAACTACTATGAAACTGCAAGACACCACTGCACCACTCCCACATCTCCACTGAACACCACACAGACTGGCCACAGTCACTCCATCCGAGGCGTGGCTCAGGTGGCTGAGCAAAGCAAAAGGCTCCCTGTAAAGTCTCCTTTCTTCTCCACCTAACCCCCCCCCAAGACTACTCTACAGAGCAGAGCAATTCCAGGCTAGACACAAACTCAAACAACACATTATACTACAAGCAGTGTGACATGAGGATGATAAAAAAAGCTCTCGGCAAGAAGAACAATGGCAAGGACAGGGACGACGCCAAAAGAAACAACCAATAGTATGGCATTGGTGGATGAAGGGGGCTCTAAGGAGCAGAAGAAAAGACTGGAACAGTGACCTGTTCTAAGAACTGTCAGTCACAATGATCAAGATGGCTGTGAGGGACAAGGCCACATTTAGAATGCTCCCGATATCCTGACAATCTTACAAGCCCCAGGACATTACAGCTCAAGGCTGGAAAGGATGGATGGCAGTACAGCCGGGAACAAGGCCTCAGAAGAGATCCGACTCAATGCTTTCAAGATGTGATTCCAAGATGTGGCCAAGCCCACTGGTAAAAGAACAAGTGATATTGGCATCCTACCGAGAAGTACGAAAGTTCAAGAAGCTAGAGATGATGGCCAATGCTTATGATGAGCCCCTTAAGGGTAAAAGGCAGAGAGATCTGATCCAAGGGAAGCCAAAGACACAGAACACACACCAGACAAGACAACACACACTGGAACTGCTCTGCGCTGCACACCCTACAGTTGCAGTCAAAAGTAGGGCTACTCCCTTTAGCTTACCTAAGAAGGCCCTTGGAGAGCATCCCTTTCCCCTACACTACTTTTTAAATCTCTCCCAGCAATTTCCAACCCACTATCCTGCTATCATCCCTTCTCTGGGCCCCGGCCCCCAACTTAGCTTTCAGATGACCGGTGATGAGAATCCACACTGGATGCAAAGGAGTCCACCTCAGCCATCTCCAAAGGCACTGGGATCACCAGGTTGGCCTCTTAGTCAGCTATGACAAAGAAAACCAAAATCAATGCACCAGTGTAGTGGCATACAAGCCAAATCCTAACAAGTCAGCTACTAACTGGGACCCTGCTCCCGCTCCCACTCATACTTACAGTCTTTAACTTACCTATCAGAAGCCTCCATCTCCGATGTCATCTCTGACCCAGGGTAGCTCCCTCTTGCAGCACAATGAACCTGCTGAAAAATTTGGAGTGTAATACTGACACAATCTGGAATTTCAGGAAATTGCAGTGCTTCTAAGAAAAACAAGGCAAAGGAAAAAAAAATACAAAAAGCACCAAGCACCTTAACAACCTTGAACACTCAATCCAAAAATCACAAACTATGCACTCAATGCTATCTTCTTCACAGTGTCTTCAAAGCCTCTATTGCTTTAGATGCCAAAAGCACCTGCTGAAAGAAAACTGAGAAAACCTGAACGACCCCCCCCCCCTTCATGGAAATAAGAAGACACCCTCAACCCAACTAACCCCACGGAAAGAATGAGCCTTTTTTTACCCAGGGCTGGGGTTAATATACCCCTGGCCGGGCCCGCCTCTCGTTCCCACAATGCCCGGGAAAAGGGAGGAGGCAATTTTACCAGAAGGGATAAAAGCACTGGGAGGAGCTGCAGCTGTTTGGCTGCTCTGCCTTAAATTCCAGGTGACTAAAGGGCTCTGTAGATGCCTTCTGTTTTACTACAGCTGCATCCACTGAAAGGGTAAAAAAGCTTCTTGTTTTGGCAGCGTAGACACATGAGTTGCATGATTCCTTGTTAAGTTCTGTAATTGTTCATTGGTGGCTATTGAGTCACAGGACTATGGAGGGTGGAGAAGAATAGTAATAATATACATGGTGTAACTCCTGTTGGGGTCTCTAATTAGGGATGTATTCATTATAAATAAAACTGAAAAAATAATGGGCTCTCTGGCAGCAGGAAGGTTTTGTGAGTGCTGGGCTCACTCCCTTGTGAGAGATTAGGTGCCAGTACCCAGCTAGAAGTGCCCTGAAGTACAGATTTAAATTCTTAAAATGCTGAAAAAGGGGGAGCTTCCTTCAATTGAACCCCTTAAAATGAGAGACTAGGGAGTGTTTGTCTCTACTTAAATAGATGCCATAGCAATAAATGGGTTCTCTCCTCTGAATCCCCTAAAATACTGGAAAAAGAGGGGTTTTCCTTACTTCAGGTCTCTCCAGTGATGGAAAAAGGGGGATTTCTCCCTCAATTCACACCCTTATAAAGGAGGGACAACCGGGCTTTCCCCTCAATTTAAACCTTGGGATGATGAAAATGGGGGAGTTATGCTCAATTCCAATCAATAAAATAGCATTGTCAAGGTTTTCCCCTTCTATTTAAACTGGAGAATAATGGAAAATGGGGATTCCCTGTCAAGTGATACCCCTAAGAGCATGGAAAAGGCAGGGTTTCCTTCAACTGATGCCCTTAAAATTGCAGAGGAAGGGGATTCCCCCTCAATTTAAACACAGACAATTATGGAAAAGGAAGTTTTTTTCCCTCCGTTTAAATCCCTTTTCTCCTCATAACCCCCCTTTTTTTGGGGGGGGCACTGGGGAAGGGCTGCCAAGATGAAAGGGGAAAGTGGAATGTTTCCCTGGGACCCCACATGCTGCCCTGCCTGCTCAGGTGCTGCCCCTTGGCACGAGGGGTTTTCCCTGGGCATTTTCTGGGAGCAGTGCTCTGTGCCCAGGTGCCTCCGGTTGCTCCCCAGCTCCTGCCGGATGCTCCGACCATTGTCCCTGGAGGGACACTCGGGATGCCCCCATTGCCCCTCTGGACCAGCAGCTCCCTGCACAGCTGTGCCCGGGGAACCCTCGGAGAGCGGCCTCTGGCAGGAGCCGCCCCCTCCTCATCCTGGCCGCTCACACCTGGGGCTGCTGCGGGCTGTGGGGTCAGCGGCGTCGGGGGCGGGCGGGAGGCGCGTGGGCGCCGGCCAGCAGGCATCGGCGGGGACACCTCCGTGCCGCGCGCGCCGCGCCTCTCCCACGAGAGGTCCCCGCGCCCCGCGGTGCCGTGCCGGGCTCTCGTTCCCCCCCCCCCCCCCGCGCCCCCGCCGCCCCCCACTCCCTCCGGCCCGGGGAGCTGCAGGAAAACGCAAAAGCATCGAGGAAGAGCGGGCACCGGAGCTGCCCGAGCCATCGGCTTGCCCGAAGGGCGGCGGCTGCCCGCAGCCGGGAGCAGCCACCAAGGATGGAGCTGCTGTTTGCCGGGAGGTGGGAGCTGGGGGCAGCCGGAGCCGGAGGCAGGCTTTCCCCGGGAGGTGAGAGCTGGGGGCAGCCGGAGCCGGAGGCAGGCTTTCCCCGGGAGGTGGGAGCTGGGGGCAGCCGGAGCCGGAGGCAGGCTTTCCCCGGGAGGTGAGAGCTGGGGGCAGCCGGAGCCGGAGGCAGGCTTTCCCCGGGAGGTGGGAGCTGGGGGCAGCCGGAGCCGGAGGCAGGCTTTCCCCGGCAGGAGGGGCCGGGAGGATTTCAGCTCGCAGCGGCTCTCGGTGGGTGCTGGATGGAGCCCGGGCTGAGCCAGGTGGCCGGTGCGGGTGCTGTTCCTGTCCCCAGGCGCCGATGAAATGGCAGCTCGGAGCAGCCTCGTGTGTCTGTGTGGAAGCAGCTCCGATGCTGGCAGCCAAATCAAATCAAATTGCTGTCAGATTTGTATTAAATGTGGTGTTTAAATCTGGAACTGCTCAGCTCCCCAGGTGGGAAAGTGCTTGGAGTAGCCAAGCTGAGCCGTTGTTGAGAATTCCAAGCATTGTGTCTTTACTCTCCTTAATACAGCGTTTAAATAATTGATACTTGATGGAGACAGTATCAGGGGGATTTGTTAGAGGGGCAGGGATGTTTTTTCACCTGGCAGTGTGTCGCGATAGTCAAGACTCCTTATGTCAAAATTAATTGATCTTCCTTCTTTTCCTTTTTTTTTCCTTTCTAGGTTGTGGCTGAGTGGGAAGAATATTTCGGATAAAGAAATGAAATGCACGAGGGAAGCTTCGTGTTCCCGTGGAGATGCTTTAGGCGCGTGCAGCTTCTGAGCTGCACCGAAACTTGAGGCTCCCACAGAAGCTTCCTGGTAAGCCTGAGTGGGTTTACTGCATGGGGGTTCCAGTCACTGCTGGACATACTCTGAAGTCCTGGGAAAACATGGAACAATAGCTCTGAGTGGAAAAAATATATGCTCAGCATTCTCTAGGGAAAATTATAGTTGGCCTGTAAGTGTACCCCCACGTCTGCATTGGTTAAAAAGTCAGTCCCACACACTTTCCTGGCTGGTGTGAAGTTGTATAGTTCATCAGATCTGATCCAGTGTGTAAAGAAATGTTTACTGTGGACTTTCAGGAGATTATCAGCAGTCCTGGGGAGGCTGCTGAACTTGATCTCCCTGGATTGACAGAATGAATCCACATAGGATGCAGAGCAGGATGTGGTTTCTCAAACAGAATAGTGACATTCTCGAAGGAGGCTACAAGCAAAGGGAATCAATTTTAGTTATTGAACACAGAAACATTTATATCTGCTTATGCAACTCTTAGAAGGGAAGAAGAACATGGCCATTCTGTGCAGTCCTATGTGGAAGTGTACTGGCTCAAATTGTCTTTCAAACAGCCAAGTGGCACCGGGTGTCACCTGGAAAAATTAAGTACTGGGGACACTTTACACTCATAAATGGCCTGACCTTGTGTACATGGAAATCAAGGGACTTCTGTAATGTTAGAATGGGTCTCAAATGATGGGTTTTTGCAGATTAGCAATCTATCCAATGAATGATATCATAAAATTTTGTCTAGCAAAACCTGTTGCCAACATTTAAAAATATCTACCAAATGCTATTCCCGTTAAAACAGTCTTGTTAAAATTGTCTGTTCCAAACAGAACAAGATTTTACTGTTCTTGGTGATGTCGTTTTCCTCCTCAGATTTCTGTGAAAGCATGTGTTTCACAAGGCATATCAAAGTTGTCTCATGGGCAAAAACATGTAAACATCAAGCGTGTCATTTTCTTGAAATCCCCTGTAAAATGGCTCGCCACGCTGCCTTTAACCATTCAGAAGCATAAGAGGAAAAAAGGAATTTGCAGGCACTCCAAGGCTGGGTCTGTGGGAGATCTGAGATGAGCCTGTGGCTCTGCAGTCACCCATCAAGAAGTCACCCAAATGTGCTTTTTATCTTGCAGTTTCCACATTTGGGAGGCAACTACTGCGTAAAGGATCTGGGTTGTGCTAATGAAAAATATATCACAAGGTCCATGTGTGGCTGGGTTGGTTCCATAGTTCCAGCCATACCTGCTGTTGTGATACATAATCCCAGTTCATACTCCTGGGAAGAGTTTCCTGCAGCAGTGCAGGTGGGAAGTTTCTCTCTTGCACTGGCTCCACATTGAGCTCTTTCTTCTTAATGCAGCCAGTGCACTGAAGGAGAACAAGCTCGCTTCTTCCTTGCCTGGTTGTTCAGGGTGAATCATTAACCAAGCACTTGAGTGACAAACCAAAATTGTTTGTTGAGTGCCTTCTGCAGTCTGCACGGACAGTTTGCCTTCTGCAGGAGGTACGGTTTTCTTCTCTCACGGAATGAAAGCGCCACAGACCCCCTCTGCTCGCCGCTGTGCTTTAACCAGACCTGAAGTATGTACATAATAATACATAGATCTGTATCTATCTACGTACATATATGTACTGAAGTATATAATCTATCTATCTATCTATAGAACTTCTTTATATGTATAGAAGTTCTGTGTTGCTCCTGCTTTATGCATGAGGAAAGGGCATACATATAATGAAGAAAGAAGTTAACTTTTCCTTGTACTCTTCCTTTGTAGCCTGTTGAGGCTTTTGGTGAGAGGAATTATATCTTTTTCCTAGCAGCACTTAATGAACTGAAATCATTCTCCAGGATGATGATGACATGCCAGTTCTCGGTATATGGATATGAGTCCTGAGATCCCACACACGGATACACAGAAGGACTGCATAATGTGCTGAAGATGGGGAGAAGGTATGCTTGGGTGAAAGGTGGGACTGTTTCTTCTAATGGCTGCTTACATCCAACAGCAAATACTGATTTCTCCCTTTTTAATGCAAGAGCATTTATCTGCCAGTGTTCAAACTGCATTTCCATGACATAAGAAGAGTTGTCTGGATAATTAACTAATACAGTTAAAACACATCAGTTTGAGCAGATGTTCTTGTCTGTGCTTTTAACGTGAATGGCCTTGATTTTGCAGCAAAGTCGGAGAGATGGCACCTGAATGCAAGGGTTTGGGTTTGTGAAGCTTTGCAGAATGATGGCCTATATTTATATTTCTTTCAGAAACTCCCCATAAGCTGCACACAAACCTCGTTTAGAGAGTTTTACTGAGACAGCAGATTCAAGCCTTCGTTATTAGGGGACGTCTGCAATGCCGTTGTCTGCTTGACATTAATTCTTCCAGCTGTGCATCGATGTATTGTAATGGCCCTGGGTTTTTTGGTCGCAGTTTGTTTCCTGCAGTGCCCTCGTGCCTGCGCAGCACTCGTGATGCTGACGTTGACCCTGGGCTGTGTGGCAGATGGGGCTGTCCCGTATCCGAAAGTTACGGGAATGTATGTAGGCGTCAGATGGAATGCTGGTCTCTCCGCTCACCCTTGGCTCTGTAATTTCGTCATCCAGCCATGGAGGACCTGTGCAGCCGTAACTGGCCAAGGCAGTGGGTGAGCACAAGCTGCAGCTCTGCAGGAGATCAGGGACCTCTTGCCCACAGCAGAAACAGCAAGTAACTGCAGTTCTCAGAACTCGTTACTGCGCCCTTAACTGCAGTATTTCCCTGCTCTGTAATCTGGCCAAAGGTAGGTAGGTTTTGATAGGGATAGACACATTTCTACCACAAAGGTCACCTCTCTGCCAGATTCCAAAATTTCCCTTCCGAAGCTAGAGATCCTCATATAAAAGGTTGCCTGAATTTAGGTAGCGTGTGCCAAGCAGTATATTTTTCCTTTAATAATATTCCTGGAAATAGCGGAACTGTTTTGGCTAAAGCAGATGCTGAACTGTTCAGAATGAAATTCTCAGAGCTGAAATCTGGCGAAGCAGAGTAACGTGCCCTTTTGTTAACCCTGGGGAAGGCTGAGCACCGTGGCAGCAGGGAGGGGAGGTGGCACTGCTGGTCGGCAAACCAAGGAAACCAAGGAGCGCTGCTTTTAGCAAACTGCCAGCTTGAAGCCAGTGAGGAACATCCTTGGGCTCCTGCACTCTGTGTTTTTATGTTCACCTTAAATAATGAACAGAGAAACCCAGAGGCACCAGTGCTGCTTCCAGCTGCCTTGAACTGCTTAAATAGGTAGTTTTAATCACCCAGGCTCCGTTCTCTCCACCTGTATTGCTCCTGGGCTTAAGGCTGGATGTATCTATGGAATCTCTAGTTATGTATTGGAGTTTGGCCTGAAGTAATTTGTGTTGCCGACTTGGTACTCTTTCCCCACCCTGGAAGTCTATCTGCAGAACCCCTCTGTGCCAGGCAAGAGAGTCCCCCATAGATGTTTCACTATACAGTTACATCTTTTGGGTTAAAGCCTTACAGGGCTATCATGTGAATGAGGACAAAGCTCTGTTTTTCTTCTTTGCTTTCTGCCCTGTCTTCTTTCTCTGTATTTTAGGACCCAAGTAACAGGGACATATAGCTCCTGTTCTGCTTCCTGGTTGTGTCACTGAAACTGCAGGAAAAACAAAAAGCCCTCCAACAACATTTTTAATGTTAGAGAGTCAAGGCACTACTTTCTTCTCTGGCCAGGATGTACCACAGAAATCATCTCATCCGCACATAGCCCGGGTGTGCGGAGAATCATTCCATGACACATGATCTTTACTAGAATTTTCAGATCTTTTTTGCAGTCAAAACTCACAGAAACGAATTGGGTCAGTGTTCATTGGTCTCAAGTTGTGTAGTTCCTAGTATCTGCTCTCCTATTAGATCCGGATTTCTTCGCTTCTGATGTTAA
The DNA here is from genome assembly GCF_965178545.1 of Coloeus monedula. Lineage (NCBI taxonomy): Eukaryota > Metazoa > Chordata > Aves > Passeriformes > Corvidae > Coloeus > Coloeus monedula. Next base: position 21,129 of record NW_028120460.1, read on the forward strand.
TTAGATCTTCATTGCTTGAATTTCTTATCAGTCTTTGCCGGAGGCAGAGTCTGGGGTAGATGTTCCTAGATGGCCACTGACGTTCTGTTGGTTCTGTTGATGTTCCATCGATGGCTTTATCTTGTTGGGGCTACTCCCAGTCTGTTGAAATGCTAAGCCCATCAGGCCTCACCTAGAGAAACAATGCCCTGGAAAGAAGCTTCAGTTCCCTTCCCCTGGGGCAAAGATGAGCAAACCTGGCTAAAGTCATAGATAAAAGATTTTTAAACTGGTATGTTTTCCAACAGTTGTATATAATGCTTTATTACATAAACGGGCTGGGAAAAGCTCTGGTACCCCTGACCAAGCTGGTTTTGTCTCAGACAGTGCTGTTATTTTGGGGCTAGACATGAAGCTGCTGTCTCTGGACTTGAAAATGAATATAGGAATGACTGAACAAACAAACGTGGTACACTCTTAAAAAATTGTGTGCCCATTGACCAAGCTGGATTACCACGCTCTTTCCAAATTCTTGCCGTGCAAGTTCTTCCATGCCCTCACTTGCAACTCAAACTTTTTTTTGTTTTGTTTTGTTTTAAATGATACTGGTACCAGAGCACGGGCACAGCACTTCTATGAGCTGCAGAGCTATGAATATCTCTTTTTATGGATACAGTGTGTGCATGCTGTGGCTTTGGGCACAGGGTATGTCAGTGCTAGTGCGAGACTGATAATAGCCTCTAAAGATCATTTGAGAAGTTGCTTACCTTTCCCCAGGGAACAGGACACGTTTTTGTATTTCCACCTTCAGATACACAACCCACTTGTGGGCTTGACTGCATAGCAAATACAGTGTGAGAGTCATCCTTGCTTATGTGTATTTTTTTTTCCCCCCCTCTCCTTTATGTTTTGCTTTGCCCTCTCGTTTGCTTTCTGCCTGTTTTCTCTGAGGCTAGTGATTTCTTGGCAAGTTATTGTTCATAATCAAAGAAAGGTAGTGGGCAAGCAGCAACTGCTGTCTCAGGTAGCCCAAGCTGACCCTGCCACTGCTTTGGCAGGAGAAAGAAGCTTCTTTGGGAGGAGCACAGCTGTCCTGGGCTTTGTGCACACAAGGGCTGCTCAGAGCAGCCCCTTGACCCCATGCTGGCTCTGTGAGCTCTGCCACTGACTGGTAACAGTGATGGCAGTTTGTGTTGAGGCTTTGTTCTCTGCTCCCCAGAGAGAAACATTCAACTGCAGAGTGACTAAGTGGCTTTTCAAAAGCTACATGATGAATCAGTGAATGAACAACAACCCCCAGCAGCTCCAGGCCCCCTTCTCTCTGCAGAACAATGCCTTTCTCCCTGTATGAAGATGTGCACGTAGGATAGGTTGCATACAGAGTTATGTATTTCAAAAGAAATTTGAATATTAATCTTTATATTGTAGTGATGCCACTGTCCTCTAGGCTCTGTAAATAGCAGCACCACAACAATGTGAATTATTCCTTTTATGCAAAACCCTGGCCAGTGAAATAGCTTGTCAATACAAAATAAAATTGCTGCACAAAGGTTTGACAGCTACCTTCATTATATATGTCAATCAAAGGATCCTAAAAGCTTTATTGTTCCTGTACAGAGTCTGAACAATATGCTAGCCCAATATGCCTCAAAGCTATTTTCTCTCTACTCCTTTCATTTAAAAAATAGCCACCAATAACTTTTGACAAACAGTCTGAGAAAACTGCATGAGCAGCAAGGAAATCTTAGATTTTCTTGGGGATCTGTGGGCTGGAGCCTTCCACTCACTGGGCTCTGTCACATGTCACGGTAGATGAGATCTGGTCAGAAACACGGAGCCCTAAAATTACTCTACAAAACCCAGGCTGGCTGGGGTCGTGGGGAGGGCATGGGGAATTAGGGAGGAAAACTTATGCTGAATATGAACTACTTAAATAATTTTGGGTTAAGGCTTTTTGTTGCTTTCCCAGGTATGGGACATTCAAGCTCCTCTGTCCCAGGTCTCCCCCAGGTTAGGCTGGGCCTGTCTTGATGAGCTCTTGCTCTCATCAGAGCCCACCCTACAGCTTGGGAGTGTGAGGCGTGCGTATTTCGGCTGGATTCCCTTTTTCCATGGCGCTCGGTCCTGCGAAGCCCAGCTGTCACTTAGGGCTCGAGGTGCTGTAAGCGGGGCCGGGGTCGGGCGGGAGCGGGGCTGTGTCCCGGGAGGCGGGTCCGGCGGCCGGTGCTCCCGCACGGGCGGTGGGGCCCAGGCCGGGCCCTGCCGGGAGCGAGGGCCCGGCAGCCGCAGCGCTGCGAGCCCAGCGCGGCCCCGCGGCCGCGAGAGGGAGCGGCCGGCGCGCCCCGCTCCTGCCCGGCCCTCACACAGGCCGCCGGAGCCTCCCCGGGAGGGACGGACCCCGCGCCTTCGCTCGGCCCTGCTGAGGCCGCATCTGGAGTGCTGTGTGCAGTTCTGGGCTCCTCAGGACAGGAGAGACATGGAGCCTCTGGAGAGGGTCCGGCTTAGAGTGACAAAGATGATTAAGGAGAATCTCATGTGTGAGGAAAGGCAGAGGGTGCTGGCCCTGGTCAGCCTCGAGAAGAGACGACAGAGAGGGAACCTCATCAAAGTCTATCAGTATCTGAAGGGAGAGTGCCAAGAGGATGGAGCCAGGCTCTGGTTGGGTTTTGCCCAACGATAGTACAAAAGGCAGCGGGCAGAAACTGATGTACATGAGCAAGAGCTTCACTGTGTGGATGCCCAAGCACTGGAACAGATTGCCTAGAGAAGTTGTGGAGTCTCCCTCTTTGGAGGTATTCAGAAGGTATCTGGACACAATCCTCAATAAGCTGCTTTGGGGGACCCTTGCATGTCTGGGAACTAGGTGACCTCCAGTGGTCCCTTTCCAATCTTTAACCATTCTGTGAAAGTGTGACATTGTAATCTTGTGCCATGACAGAGCAGACTAAATCTGGTTTATGAGGGTGTCATAACTTCTTTGTTCTGGGCTGTAGCTTAAATTAAGTTTCACAATTCAAAATATCCTGGAGGTTGGTTGTTTCCTCTAAGCCCTCAGCTTGGTTCTTAGCATGTGCTGGTGCGTGGCTTTGCTCTCAGACCTGGTCACGGGCAGTGCAGCAGCAGTACCTCAGGAGGTTACTTCCTGCATGCGTATCTGCCTGTGCCTTTCTGACAGCTGCTTTTGGGATGAGCTGCTGCTCTTGGCCTGTGCTAAAGGGCTGACCTAAAAGTGTAAAGAATAGCCTTGCTCTTGTGTTGGGGAGCGAACCATGGGGATGCTCTGTGAGGATGCATGCAGAGGAGATATTGCAACAGGACTGCTGATCACGACAACTAGTGCTGGTGAAGAAACTGGTAAAATGGAAACTTTTAAAGAATTGAGGTGTTAATTCATGTGCTGAGAAAGCTGTGCTGCCCACTTACCATCCCAAAAACTGTGTGACGTTTCCCTGAGGTGCACTGCTTGCTGCTGCATCATGGCCGTGTCTTTGATCACAGGCAAAATTAAGCATGCTTTTGTAATCAGTAGACTCCACAAGTAGTTTCAAGATACATGGGAGTATATGGGAGTAAAAAGACATAGACTGACACTTCTCACAGTGTTGAAGTTTACATGGTGTGGTGTGTTCTCTCCCCATGCAGCATTGCCCTCCTGTACAGAGCCCTTTTATTCATGTTTTAAAGAATTACCACTGTTGTGGCAATGGCATAGAAGTTGTTTCGGTGCAATTTGTGGCGAGCACCAAATAATTGTGCAACAGAATGTCTGTTATCTGTGACAACAGCTGCCTTTCATAACTACCTTTGATTTCAGGTGTGCAAGACTGGACTAAGCTGAACGTAGGTGGTGCTGACAGGATGCAAAAGGCTTTCTGTAAGCAGACTGGGCTGTGCTTTTCTCGCTAGTCCACCTCTGGCCAAGGACGTACTCTGTAGTGTGTGGGTGCAATGGTCAGGACACTGCAAACACTTTTGCTCCTGTGGTAAGGCTAGGAGCTTGGTGTTGTACATGGAAAAAAAGCCTACACAAGTCTGAAGCTTCTGCTGTGAGCACCACTGCTTCATCTTGTTATTCTGGCCCTAAAGGAAACCCTCCTGAAGGAATGCTGTACCCAGCCCCTCTGTTTCTGTGAACAGGAGGTAGCGGTGGCTTCCCAGGGGGAATAAACCAGGCTTTGGTGCTTGCCTGTCTTACTTCTCTGCCTTGTGGGAAAATGTTACGAATCCCTCTGTTTGGGTGATTGCTCACGCTTCTGCACCCTCAGACTTCATCTGTCAACTTTTAGCAGTTTATTATGCACTGATGCTGGGATGGCTCTTGCCAGCTAGGAACTGTTTTCCAGTGTCACTCCCTTGTAGTGGGCATGTGGAACTGCTGTGGCATTTTCTCGATGTTTAATGTGACCTAATTGTGTACTTCCACTGTCTGGGAGGATCAGCTCTCCTGGTGTGACAGTTGCCATAAAATCAGCGGTGCGTCTCTGGCATTTGCAGCTGGGTGCAAGGCACAAGTTCCTTGATTTTGCTGCATCAGCCCAGTGAAACATTGCGGGGCTGTGTGTGCAGCCAACTGCCTTTTGTTACGCCTGGTAACAGCTTGGCAATGTTAAAAAAAATGTAACCTCCAGCTGTTTAATTTGCTCTAGGGAAATAAAAAGGCTTCCTAATAATCTTCATATTTACTTGGCACGTTTGGTTTGAAAGCAGATGGGTTGATTTACGAGATAAATGACAAAGCAAGAGAAGAAGAAGTGTGTCAGTGGCTTTACCATTAGAGAGGAAGGCATTTCTGATATGTGGTTAATCACGATGAACTGTTCTAGGTTTTGGGGTTTTTTTGCAAGTCAGCTTCTTGGACCTTCTGCCCACCAGCTTGCTCAGCCAACTAATTCCCTCAGTGCCCATTGTCACCTCTCCCTATGACCTACAGGTAGGGGAAGGTGCAGAGCTGTAATGAAGGAGAGGGGCTGAGGTGGCCATTCCTTCTCAGTTGTGCCTTCTTTGCCCACTCCAAACTTGTGCAGGAGCCTCCCCGTTGCAGCACTCACCCCTCCCTGTGGCCAGACCAGTAAGTGCCTATGTCCTTTTGGATGGGCTGGGAAAGGGTCCTTCCTGAGGCACTGCTGCTTGAGGCACTGAGCAGAGCTAGGTTCTCCAAGCAGGCTGGTGCTGAGGCTGTGCCCTCCCTGCCAGAGCCATGCACCCCTCTGCCCTGGCAGGCAGCTGGCAAGTTGTGAAATATGGTTCAGCACTTTTTTTTTTAATAATAAATTGTGCAGCTGTCTTGGAAAGGATTAGAAATCAGTTCTGGAAAAGACTACAGTAGATTTTAGTGAAGAATTCTGCTGTGTCCTTAATTATTGATAAGCATCAGGATGTAAGGACACCATGTTAACCCTTCAGCAGCGAGGACGATTACAAATAATCTAATAAATGACATTCGCAGATTTTCAGATGGAGTAGGTTTAGTTGCAAGTTCTGAGACTTAGAAGTGAGGAAATATCAGAAATAAGGTTTCTGCTTATTATTTTGTATGTCAGATAGCGTGTTTGGTGAGGCAACTGGGTTAGATGAACACTGTATGTCCCCTTCAACTGAAAGACACCATTCTACATTTCTGGTGGCACAGGCCTCTCCTAAGGGGTCCCAGATTTGCTTACCACCCCTGCCCTGGTTGCTCTCACCACCTTTCACTAGCGGGTTTTGCTCAGGGGATGAATCAGGGGCAGGTTCATGCCCACAAGGCTCCTGCACTATGGCCCCAGGGCCAGGCAAGGCTGCAGGAGCACTGTGGAGGGGTTACTGGTTTTGGCAGCTGAATGGTGTCAGGAAAAGCAGCTTCCCTCCCTGCCACGTGTTTCCAGAGGGCTGCTGAATAAGTCAGGGAAGCCAAAGCAAGGCTCCTTTCTGGGCTCAGAAACCTCTGTGCTAGAAGAACCCGTCCCTGTCAGCTAGGGCCCCCCTTGTCCTGCCCATGGTGTGGGTAAGTCACAGGCTCCTCTTCTCTGTGCTGGGATGAACTGCCATGGGAATGCCATTGCCAGCAGCCTGGTGTGCTGGAAAAAGGGAGAAGGGAAGAGGGAATGTGGTGCCAGAGCTGCGTGCCATCGGGTTGTGTTTCCCTCTGAGGACAGAGGGTGTCTGGGCCGAGGTGAGATTGCTGGGAGTGCTTGGATGAGCTGTGCAGGAGACAGGGAGCTCGGGATTGCAGCTGCTGCTGGAACCATTGCCTTAGGTCTGCTTAGTCAGTGTCTGTGTGAAGTGGGATTTGCGCTGGAGAGGTGCTGTCGGGAACAAAGGACGGAGTAAATCCTCTCCGGGGATGCGCAGGGAGGGACTGAGTTTCAGGGAAGGAGAGTATTTCTAAGCCGTATCAATATTTCCCTGAACCTGGGGCTGGAGCAGTGAGGGGGGTGCTTGGGTTTGGCCTGGGCCTGTCAGGAAGAGCCATAAACGAGCCAGCCGAGGCCCTGAACCCTCCCTGGATGTTTGAAACGCTTCCACAGAAAGCCAAGGCAGTCATGATTGCAGAGGACAAGTTGTAGGCGACTGCTGACGATCCGTGGGGAATTTCCTGTGGAATTACCAGTCAGAGAGTGCATGCAAGCAGAGCACATCTTTTGGCTTTTTCCGGTCTGTCACCTCCTGTCTGGCTCTAGAGAGTTTTGTGCGCTCCCGTTCAGGAGGCAGCGTGTTTTCAGCTGGAAATTTGGGGTGGTTTTGTTTCCTCAGGGTCTGGGGTCTTTCCTGAGAGAATCAGCCCTCCCATAAATCCCCCGGGTTGTTCTACACAGCTGCTTTGGCCGTGGCTCAGAGAGAGAGAAGGGAAATGACTTTTTAGGGCGTTGAAATTTCTCCAGGCAGGAGTGGGAGGTCGTCTTGCCCCTCCCCAGAGCCCTGCAGGCACATGGGAGTAGCTCAGTGCCGGCGCAGCTCTCTGAGCAATAACAACGCTTGGGAGGTTCGGGTGTTGATAACAGCTCTCCTGTCTCCTGGGGCCCAAGGTTCGGTCTCACGGTCCCGGACCGGTGAGGGAGAGAAGGAACTTGTGCTATTCCTGGAAAAGCTTCTGTTATTCCTTGTGCAGCCTTTTAATTCTGTGTTCTGATGGACTGTCCGCTGTTTTTCTAACAGGACTTGTCAGAGATTCAGATTTAGGAATTGAATTTGGGTCCGTTCACTTCAGGATCTTGCCAAGCCTGAAGGCCTGGGGCGATGACTGCTCTCAGCGAGGGCTCTTTATGAATCCTCTGTCAGATTTCCCTCAGTGCTGGGCAGGAAAGGCGAGGGTTTGGATCAGGAATTCTGCAAGGGGGCCCTGTGTGACCATTGGCTTCTTGTGTGTGTGTGTGTGCATCAGTGAGCCAAAATCAAGAGCAAAGGCTGGTTTGGTTTTACTAACTTAGAGTAACTTTTAAAAAAAGTAATCAACTTTTTCTTCTTTTTTTAATTTAGGTGCTGGAATTGCCTGTCTGGACGTGTGCTGAGCTCTCGCTGCTGTGGACTGTGCAGCCTTAATTGCTGCAGGTTCCTGTTCTTCTCACCAGCTCAAAGTACACGTGGGGTTTTTTCCCCTTCTATATAGAGCTGTTGAGTTTGGTGATTTTCCTGAATTGAGGATATTGAAGGTCGAGAAGGAAGATTTGTGTCTTTTTGTGCTTTTCTGTTGTTATTTTTAGCACCTGCTCACCATCTGGACATGGTTGGAATACTGGAAACATAAAAGTTTTTAGGTTCAGTGCTTATTTATGCAAACCCAGGTTTTTTTTTTTTTTGAAAGGTCTCCATTTGTCTGGGTACTGTTCCTGGTAGTTTGATGTAGAAAAGGTCACGTGAACAGCAGGGAGCAGTGAGCACTTGGAAGGGGGGGGTGCAGGTATTTCATCCAGGGTGGGGCAGTGAATGTGGCCTAGGAACAGCTCTCTGGTCAAGTGAGCAGCAGAGGAACTGAAGGATGCTCTTCCCCAGCAGAGCTGCTGCTTTGTGCTCTGGGGCAGCGCTGCCGCTGCTGGGCTTCCTCGGGGAAAACAGCTCCTTTGGGATGTGCTTTGCTGCAAAGCTTTCCCTGAGCTGGGTGTCTGCAAGAGGCGTCAGGATACCAGTGTCAGGAGTTTTTCATGGTTTCCAGGCTGTTGTACACAGCACGTTCCGGGCAATTTGCGAGCGTGAGGCAGAGCAAAATGGGTGCAATTGGACTCTGCAAATGCAGTTCAGGCAGACGTTGATCTTTTAACTTTTCCATGGCAGGTGCGAATTCTTGGGCATTTGTGAGTCTGCCTTGACGTGCAGGGATTGAAGGGTTTAGGTGTGGAATTGTTTGGCCAGCTTGCTCCAAGGCATCGTGTACTTCTGGAAGTGCCACACACCTCGCAGGACCGAGGAGCTGCTGGCTGGGTGCTGGTTCTGCTCTGCCCTGGGAACTGGGAGCCCCTGGGAGGGCTGGGGGTGACACCTGGAGATGGGCTGGGGAAGCCTGGAATTGTATCTCAGCACTTTTCTATGCAGCTCTATGGACCGGTGTGTGCTGAACGAAGCGGCTCTTCAGCACAATAAATTCAGCAGTTTGGAAAAACCATGGAATATCTCCGAGTTAATGATGGGAGAGGGTTGGGGCTGCTCCCTGATAACGTGCAGGGCTCGGGGGTGCAAAACGAAGATGGGGAGAGGAGTGGGGGCTGCTCCTCGTTGTCGGGGCGCCGCGGGCGCTGCGCAGCCTTCCCCTTTTACTTCCCAATTCCTCATTTTGTGCCTCCTTTTCCCTTGGGGATGTGCCCGGGCCGCATTCCAGCGGCCGCCGTGGGACAGCGCCTGCGGGCGGCGGGGTTTCCCGCGTGATTGACGGGCCCAGCGGCCAATGGGAAGGCGGGGCGGGCCGAGGGCTGGCCAATGGGGAGGCGGCTCGGGGCTGCGCGTGGCCAGTTGGAATCGGCGGGAGCGGTTGGGGCGGGCGGGCACGGACGGGCCCGGGCGGTGAGCGAGGAGCGGGAGAGCGGGATGGGGAACGGGACGGGGAACGGGATGGGGAACGGGGGGGAACGGGACGGGGAACGGGATGGGGGAGCGGGGGAACGGGATGGGGGAGTGGGGGAACGGGATGGAGAGCGGGGGATGGGATGGGGAACTGGGGAACGGGATGGGGAGCGGCATCATATTTATTTTTATTTTTGGGTTTAATATTATTTTTATGTCTAATTTTTCCCTTCCCTTCCCTTTCCTTTCCCTTTCTCTCTTCCACCTTTCTTTCCCTTTCCCTTTCCCTTCACACTCCCTTTCTCTTTCTCTTTTCCGTCTCTTTCTTTCCCTGATTCCTGAATTTTTTTTGCCCCAGAATCCACAGCCCAAGCCACGTGCACACACTGCAGATGTGAAGTGTATTTTTACTGCCAGCAAGCACCTGGGAATAAAAAAACCTCAGCCCCAAAGCTTGATGTCTAAACAGCAACACAGAAGTTCTAAACCAGCTGTCTGGATTTGAAAAGACATATGTCTTTGGAAGTGAACATAGAGTTCAACCTGATGTAGTGATCGACTTAGGTTCAGCTTAAAAAAGGCCCTACCGACATTTTATTGTATCTAATCCCTGCTTTCCCCTGCGTTTTAGTTCTTGCCTCTCGGCCCACTCTGTTTCACGGGGCTGTACATGGTAAAACACTTCCCTGTGTGCTTTCTGGGTTTGAGCTGCCCTGCCCCGGCACGTAGGGTCACGGTTAAGTAGAAGAGTTATAAAACTTAGTGGTTCATCTCTTTTTCATGGGTTTTTGGGCAGAAGACTTATGGGCCCGGTGTGGGAATAACTCCCAGCCCTCGGCGTCTCGTTGACCGCCTCCCGTTGTCTCGCAGGTCCCCGAGGCGGCTCCGGATCTCCGCGGTCACCGACGCTGCCGATTTTCCCGGCGCGCGCCGTTCGACGTCGAGGAGCGGCATCCAGAAGCTGTGTCGGAGCATCTCCATGGCTGGGATGTTTGGAGTAAGGGCTGCAGTCAGGGTGTAAGCTGAAGGGTGTGTGACTGTGTGTGTGTGTGCCTGTGTCTGTCTGCCTGCGAGAAGAGTGCGGGTGTGGAATGGTCCTAACCTTGTGTGTGTGAGTTTTGCCTTTCAGGCTTTTCAGCTGCTTTTTAAACTCAGAGTAAAAACAACCCAGCTGCGCTGTCTGGGGATGTTTTCCCTCCCGGCTGGGTTTGTTTATCTGGGACCCGGCCGGTCTGTGAGGTGCCGTTCATCGCCAGGGTTTGGGTGCCGACCGTGCCGGGGATTTGTCAGGCGGGATGATTTTGGGGCTCCCGGGAACCGCGTTCCCATGGGGTGCTCTCGAGACGAGAGCGAGGGTGGGTTTGTGTGTCAGCTGAAGGAGGTGTGTGGTGGATGAGTGTTTTCTTCTCCCTGTGCTGCTGTTGTTTTGGGTTTCCTGAAACAATAAAATGTAATGAATTTTCCAGAAATAGAACAATTGTTACATTGTACTGATAGGGGGTTGGCTTGTGTTGCTCTGTGTTGGTGTTTGCTGCTGCACTTGCACATATTGCTCTGTATGTCAATTGGACTTTGACCAGTGTGCGTATGGATTGTATTTGTGCTTGTGTATGTTGTTATTTCCACTTGCTTTGCTGAAGTGTAAATAAAAAACCCTCGTTCAATCAAGTTGAATAAACCCTAATAAAGATACCCCCCCTCCCCCCTTTTGGTTGCTCTCTTCCTTTGGTGTGGTTTAGTAATTTTTTCGCCGTATTTCTTGCTTTGCTGCTCTGCTTTGCTTTACTTTTCAGTCTATTCCTCCCTTGACTTTTTCTAACTCTTTATCTTTTTCTCACTGTTTAACTGTTTCTGGATGTCTCTGTCACTCTATTTCTCAGTTTCTCTTTTTCTCTTCAACACTAATTCTCTTTTAAACTCGATTTCTTTTTCTCTCAAACCCTATTCTGTTTCTCTATTCCTTTTTCTCTCTATTTTTCTTTCTCTTTCTTTGTGACTCTGACTTTCTTTCTCTCTGACTTTCTTTCTTTTCTCTGACTTTCTCTCTCCGACTTTGACTTTCTCTCTCTGACTTTGACTTTCTTTCTCTCTCTCTCTCTGACTTTGACTTTCAAACGACCTTTCTCACCTTCCCTCCTTTGTTCATTTTTACCTTTCTACCTTTGTTTGTTTCTGTAGCAGCTTGGAAAAAAACAGAGACCACTCTTTCTTCAGGCATGATCTGCCCCAGTCTTTGGTTAACAGAGCACAGAGGTGTTCAGTGCCATCGTGAGTCTTTAGGGCTGTGGCTCCTGCAGAGGTCCTTGGTGCTCTGATGGACGTGCTCCAAGCGTCCATCCTGGACTCCTGTATCGGGGGCGAGAAGGAAAGCATGTTTTTCCGTGTCACAATTCTGACTTCTGCTACTGTGCGCGTAGTAGCCTTTCTCTGTGCGCTACCCTCACCTGCCGGGTCGTTTGCACCGCGCTGACCTGCGTTGTTTCAAACGTTCGTCTTGCGCATTGCTGCACTCCTCCCGAACCCAAGCACGGGCTGGGCTCTTCTCCTTCTCGCTAACACCGCAAGTAAGAACACCGCACCCGTGCATGTGAACTCAGCAGCGCCGTGCACGTGCAGTTAAAAAGCAGTAATAAAACTCCTCAAACCTAAAAAAACCCCAGCAAAAATACCTGCACATAAGCGGCAGAACTCAAAAAAGCAAAGGAATGAGCAACGACTTGGAGAGCGGCACACGCGCAGTAAATTGAGAAGCCGTGCCCGTGCAGTAACGCGGAAAACCGCACGGGTGCAACGACAGAAAGCGACGTGCGCGCAGGGAAGCGGGAGAGCCGCGTGGTGCTGCTCGCTGCTTCCACCTGCTGGTGCACAGGAGGCACTGCAGCCACCCCGGGGAGCAGCTGCAGGCGCGCATTGGCCCAACGATGCCGGCTGAAGAAAGCTGCGCGTGTGCAGGGAGCGGCCGCAGCTACCCACGCGCAGCGCCGCGGGAAGGCCGTGCGGGCGCAGCGGCTTTTTACGCTCGGTGCTGCCGCTCAGGGGGTAACATCCCGTACCGCAGGCCACGACCTCACGATTTCCGTGGGTGCCGCCGCCTCATGCTTGTCCCGGCCGTGTGGGGCTTCAGTGGCCAGAGCGCAAATCGCGGAGCGGTGGCGCTGCTGGGGCCAGGCATTCGCGGTCCTGTTGCTCGGATGGTGGGCACGTTCTGTAGGGGATAAAACGAACGTTTTGGGGGTAAAATGTGAGTTAATTTGTATGGGAGAAAATGAACGTTTTGAGGTAAAATCGGGGCAATTAGTAGGTGACATTTTGGGATGAAAATTGAGGTTCTTATCGGTAGGGGACAGACAGAGACAATTTGAGGGAAAAGACCTGAGCTAATCTGTGAGGGACAGAATGAACGTTTTGAAGGTACATACGAGGAAAACTACAGGGGACAGAGTGAAAATTTTAGTTTTAATATAAGAAGGGCAGCGCGCCCGCGCATGCGCAGTAGCCCGCGCGCCCGCGCATGCGCAGTAGCCCGCGCGCCCGCGCATGCGCAGTAGCCCGCGCGCCCGCGCATGCGCAGTAGCCCGCGCGCCCGCGCATGCGCAGTAGCCCGCGCGCCCGCGCATGCGCAGTAGCCCGCGCGCCCGCGCATGCGCAGTAGCCCGCGCGCCCGCGCATGCGCAGTAGCCCGCGCGCCCGCGCATGCGCAGTAGCCCGCGCGCCCGCGCATGCGCAGTAGCCACCGCGCCCGCGCATGCGCAGTAGCCACCGCGCCCGCGCATGCGCAGTAGCCCGCGCGCCCGCGCATGCGCAGTAGCCACCGCGCCCGCGCATGCGCAGTAGCCCGCGCGCCCGCGCATGCGCAGTAGCCCGCGCGCCCGCGCATGCGCAGTAGCCACCGCGCCCGCGCATGCGCAGTAGCCACCGCGCCCGCGCATGCGCAGTAGCCACCGCGCCCGCGCATGCGCAGTAGCCACCGCGCCCGCGCATGCGCAGTAGCAACCGCGCCCGCGCATGCGCAGTAGCAACCGCGCCCGCGCATGCGCAGTAGCAACCGCGCCCGCGCATGCGCAGTAGCAACCGCGCCCGCGCATGCGCAGTAGCAACCGCGCCCGCGCATGCGCAGTAGCCCGCGCGCCCGCGCATGCGCAGTAGCAACCGCGCCCGCGCATGCGCAGTAGCAACCGCGCCCGCGCATGCGCAGTAGCCCGCGCGCCCGCGCATGCGCAGTAGCCCGCGCGCCCGCGCATGCGCAGTAGCCCGCGCGCCCGCGCATGCGCAGTAGCAACCGCGCCCGCGCATGCGCAGTAGCCCGCGCGCCCGCGCATGCGCAGTAGCAACCGCGCCCGCGCATGCGCAGTAGCAACCGCGCCCGCGCATGCGCAGTAGCAACCGCGCCCGCGCATGCGCAGTAGCAACCGCGCCCGCGCATGCGCAGTAGCAACCGCGCCCGCGCATGCGCAGTAGCAACCGCGCCCGCGCATGCGCAGTAGCCCGCGCGCCCGCGCATGCGCAGTAGCAACCGCGCACGCGCATGCGCAGTAGCAACCGCGCCCGCGCATGCGCAGTAGCAACCGCGCCCGCGCATGCGCAGTAGCCCGCGCGCCCGCGCATGCGCAGTAGCAACCGCGCCCGCGCATGCGCAGTAGCAACCGCGCCCGCGCATGCGCAGTAGCAACCGCGCCCGCGCATGCGCAGTAGCCCGCGCGCCCGCGCATGCGCAGTAGCAACCGCGCCCGCGCATGCGCAGTAGCAACCGCGCCCGCGCATGCGCAGTAGCCCGCGCGCCCGCGCATGCGCAGTAGCCCGCGCGCCCGCGCATGCGCAGTAGCCCGCGCGCCCGCGCATGCGTAGTAGCCCGCGCGCCCGCGCATGCGCAGTAGCAACCGCGCCCGCGCATGCGCAGTAGCAACCGCGCCCGCGCATGCGCAGTAGCCCGCGCGCCCGCGCATGCGCAGTAGCCCGCGCGCCCGCGCATGCGCAGTAGCAACCGCGCCCGCGCATGCGCAGTAGCCCGCGCGCCCGCGCATGCGCAGTAGCCCGCGCGCCCGCGCATGCGCAGTAGCCCGCGCGCCCGCGCATGCGCAGTAGCAACCGCGCCCGCGCATGCGCAGTAGCAACCGCGCCCGCGCGGGGGCCGCGCGCAGTGGGGCAGCGCGCCCGCGCATGATGCGCAGAGGTTTCTTTCGGACCTGGGCTGCATTTCCATCCCCCGCTCTGGGAGTCACCAGGTGCGTTAGGAGCGAGCCGATCCCGCTCCCTGAGACACAAGGGCTTGCTCGAGGAGACCGTTCCTGTTCCTCTGTTCCAGCCACTCTGCTCTCCCCAAAACACCCATTTCCTCGGAGCTCCTCTGAAACTGCATTTCCATGGACCCAGGGCTCCAGAAGCTGCAGAGTCCTGCAATGGGGTTTCTTTGGGAAGGGACCTTAAGCTCTTGCAGTTCCACCTCTGTCATGAGAATTTCAGGGCTCTAAGACTCACAGAACCATTTGGGCTTGGAAGGACCTTCAAGCTCATCCAGTGCCAGCGCTGCCACGGGCAGGGACACCTCCCACTGTCCCGGGCTGCTCCCAGCCCCAGTGTCCAGCCTGGCCTGGAACATTCCAGGGCATCCAGGGGCAAATCCTCCTCTCTGGGCAGACAGAATGAGCTAAACCTGGCTATTCCTGAGGGAGTGATGGCAGCACAGCCGAGTCCTGCATCCCTGATTCCCACGGGGTTGTGGTTTGGGGATTTCTTTTCCATCCATTAAAGCTCCTTTCTAGTTCCGGGAGCTGGAAGTTTGGGAGGATGTGACACCTGGCATTAGAGCCCCCATTCCAGCAGCATCCATTGCACCTGAACGTTGTGCTCGAGTCCACTTTAGACTCAGCCCAGTTTTGATTAAGTCTACCAAGGCTTTTGAGGCCATGAGATGTTGCCTGGAAATCAGAAAATGCCAAAGGGGACTGGAGATCCGTGTTGGAATCACGGGATCGCTGCTGCAGAGGGGAGGTGGAATTCAAAACCCCTCATGAAGAGATTATGTGCAGAGTTTTGACTGAAATATAACTGTTTAACGAGCTCCAAATTGTGTGCTTTATTATATAAACATTCTATTTGCAGGAGAATATCTGGAAAAGACCTTTGGGATCGCCAAGTCCAACCCTCAACCCAGCCCCACCAGCACGCTCCCCAGCCACCCCTGTCCTCCAGCGCCACATCCACGGTTTTTGAAGCCTTGCAGGGATGGCGTCTCCACCCCTGGCCCGGCCTTGGTCATCCAGGGACAAGGATTCCTCTGCTTTTGCAGGAAGAGGGAAGGGGAAGCGTTTCCCTCGCAGATGGGACAGAAACGTGTTCCACAGGCTCCAGGCGTGGGTGAGTGACAGCTGAAGGCTGAGCCACGGTGAGCAGCAGAGCTAATTACCACCTTCCCCCAGTGCTCTAATTACCACCTTCCCCCAGTGCTCTAATTACCACCTCCCTCAGCTCACCCTTCCACCCAGCCACTTCCTCAAGCCTGTTTTTCAGGGGTTTTGTCACCCGGCATTCGGCTGCCGCGCAGCTTTGTCCTCCAGGTGCTGCTCCTGCCCGGAATTGGACCCAAGGGGATGGAAAACGCCGTGGTTCCAGTGGGATTTGGGTCTCCGGCACATCCCGCCCGCTGTGCCCTCAGCCTGGTGCCCCCAGCCACAGGGAAAGGGAGCAGGTGGTGTAATCCCCCACCTAATCCTAAAGATTTCTCTCCAGGAATGCCGGGGCCTCCCAGCTCAGCAGAGCATTCCCTGGTGCCAGGCGCTTCCTCACACGCAGGGAAAAGGTGGAAACCCAACGCTTTTCCCAAAAGCCCAAAATATTCCCCCATCTGGCAGCCGGGAGCTGAGGGAATGGGCACCTTCCCCTTCTGTCTGGGTGCCTGCGGCAGCTCCGAGGTGTTGCTCGGGGATTTTCAGTGCTGGGGCTCCTGCAGGGCCAGGGAAGTGCTTTGGGCCCCGTCATCCGTGCAGGGAAAAGCAGATATTCCATTAACCCCTTAGAGACCATTGCAGGAGCTTCCTGGGAGAACTGGGAATGGGGATCCGTAGGGGGATTGACTCCCAATTAATGCTGTCAGAAACCCTTCAGCCACCCCAAACCACCCCAAACCTTCCACAAACAAACCTGGAGGAGAACCCAGGGCCTCCTTGTGCCCTGGCCGTGTCACACCCTGGCAGTGCCACTCTGTGCTTCCCCTTCTTTGGGCCAGAATTGTTCCCAGAATGATAAACCCGGAGGGAAGTGTTTCCACCTGGGAAAGTGAGGCTGTTCCCACACCACCCTCCTATTTATTTCATGAGGAATTTTGAAATTTTGGTTTTCTGCTCCAGCCAGGGACAGAAGAAAGTTTGGGCAGCAAAAAAAATCTGAAGTTGAATCAGATCTTAAGCCTGGATTTAAAATGGATCACATTAAAAGAACCCAAAAAATCCAGAAAAGAATGAAAGAATTCGTAATTCTCTTTCTGATCTCCCTCTGCTGCATCCCTGTCCTCCCATCCACTCTTCCCATCTTCAATTATAGATCCCTCCAGGCAGAGCCCTGCCAGTGTTTCTGTCAGGGAAGTGCCAAGCCCATCCACAATGCTTTACAAATAATCACAGGGAACACAGATTTTGTGAAATATTGAAGCTTTTGCTGTTAAAAAAAATGAAGTCTCTCTGCCATATCAGCCACGATGAAATGTCAGTGTGCCACCCTTCCCCAAGTAACATCCTTCCCTCTGTCACTCTCGCTCTGGCACATGGCAGGCCGGGATCATCTCCTCCTTCCCACAGGGAAGGAGTTGGGTTTAAATTCGAGACACAAACTTGGACAAAATTGAATGTCTGAGGTGTGTAAGAATAAGGGAAAATCGTCTCAGATCTTCTTCAGCTGCCTTTGTTTCCTGCCCTGTAACTCTTCACTCCCTGAAATGACTCAGAACTTCTGTCCCTGTTCCCTGGGAGCAGAGCCCGCCCCCCCCCCCCCCCCCCAGCTGCCCCCTCCTGTCAGGGAATTCCAGAGAGAGAAAAGGTCTCTCTGGAGCCTCCTTTTCTCCAGGCTGAGCCCCTGGGAGAGCAGGGATTGAGCAGGTGTGGGGGCTGAGGTGCTCCAGCTTTAAGGTCTCACTCTGAGAGCATTCTGAGTTTGTTTCCAGGCTGGAAATGGTGCCTGGAATTTTGGGTGGCCAACGGGGATCTCGAGGATTTGAGGTGGCAGCTGGGAGAGAAACCTGCTGCCCAAATGGTACTGGAGGTTATTTCCCTCTCTCTGGAATCTCTGTCAATTAAGAGCCCAGCCTTCTCCGGGGCTGCAGTTGCATTATTTGCTTTCACCTCCGATCTGCCCGAGGTGGAGTGAACTCCTCTGGAGCTGGCAAACGCCAACAGATCCCATCTCCACAGAGTTAAGGGATGGAATTGTATTTCTCTTAACCTCTTTTGACCGGGAAGTTGGGATTTTCCCCCTCTGCCTGATCCCTGTTTCTCCTTTCTCGAGTCTTGAGTTGTTTTGGGGAGCAGAAGGTTCAGGGCTGTGCCCCTGAAGCAGCTCTGGCTGTGTGAACACAGCAACTTTCTGCAAGTTAAATCTGCTGCTATTTCTGTATTTGAAAAGGAGCTGAAATGCCAGTGGTGATGTAATGTTCATTTACATTTAGGGTCTGTTTCTATTTATTTTTGCTCCTATTAACTTCATCTTGATTCCAACAGTTTGGGGTTTGTTTTTTTTTTACCCGCTGAGGCTCTCTTTGCTGTGAACAGCTCGTTTTTTACTTCAAGCCTGCCAGATTTCCTGCCTTATCGAGTCCATGAATGAAGAAGAATGACAGGTAGAAGGGGAAATGGATGTCTCCTCCCCAAGGGAAGGCTCCTGAATTGGATAGGAGCCGTTTCTCTAGGAACTGCTGCCTCTGGTTGCCGCTGGAATGGCTCTGGAAGGAGCTTGGAGGGGATCATTCACCTCGGCTTTGTCCCGGGTGTGCAGAGCTGGGGAGATGCTTTCGGGCTGAGAGATTTCCTGTGCCATCTTCCATGAACATGAAGAGAGGTGGATTAAAAGTGCCTGCAGAGCTCTGATGTGCAGCCTGTGGCTCCCTGCTCCCACTGCTGCTCCGCTCAAGGAGTTTCTCAGCCCCAGAGCAGGAGAAAAAGGCAGAAAATCATGGAATGCTGGGGTTGTTGAGGCTGGCAAAGGCCTTTAGCATCATCAAGTCCAAACATCAACCACCACCATGGTCACACCAACCCATGACCTCAAGTGCCATGTATTTATCCATACATATTTATCCCTACATATTTATCCCTATATTTATCCATATGTTTATCCATGTATTTACCCATGTATTTATTCCTATATTTACCCATGTATTTACCCAGGTATTTTATGAACACTCAAGTGCCATATCCATGTATTTTATGAGCACTTCCAGGGTTGGTGACTCCACCACTGCCCTGGGCAGCTGTTCCAGCGCTGGACAACCCTTCCCATGCTGGGCCAGGAGATGGATTCTGGAAATGCAGACTCTGAGGAGCTGGGGATTAAGGCAGCATTGGATTCCTTTATTCTCCCAGAAGGATAAAGGAGATTTATCCCCAGACGAACCAGAGGTGATCACACTGAGGTCATCAGTGGGATTTCTTCCTTACTCCCACAAATACCCACTGGGGTGACAGAGTTCCCTACAAGGGCGGTGTTGGAAGGAGCTGCTGGAATGTTTTGCTGTTTATTGGGATCCACAGGATGTTTGGTGTCTCTCAGAGCTGTTCCAGGCTTTCCACAGACCCAAACGCTCCTCACACTTCTCCTCAGAGTAGAGAGGTTTCCCAGAGTGCTGGTTTTTAATTTCAGATGCTGGGATAACGACACGGCTTCAGGAGGCAGGAGACTCATTGTGCTGTGCCTCAGTCCAGGCAGGGACAACCCCCAGCTAATAAAAACCTCTTTAAAGCACAAAAAGTCCCATTAAGCTGATATTATAAAGGCTGCAAATTGAAGCAGGCCTCAATCAGAAAGCAGCAGAATTTAATTCCCCCCCTTGCCCATTTGCATGATGATCTCCTTCCTAATGGCCCATCTACGCTTTTCCCACAGAAGTGCTGTCCCGAGGTTGGAGATGGTTCCAGCTTTATGGAGCTTTGATCTTTATCTGCTTTTACTTTTTACAGGGCACAGAACCCGAGAGTGGCAGCTGCTTTCCTCTTGTTCCTCCTGTGGCAGTGAACTGCTCTTCCCGAGGACGGCTGCAGGAACTCTCAGGCAGCAGAACGTATGGAATGCCAGGCACGCTACAGAATTCCAGTGGGAGCAGCAGGAACTTCTGTTCTTTACTGGCAGGGCTGTGCCATGAAGGGGAGCTCGGAGATATTGGTCAGCTCAGGGAATGAGCCTGGCTCATGGTAAGGAAATTCACTGTGCAGTTACTTCGGGCCCTTCTCCTCCTTCTCCTCCTTCTCCTCCTTCTCCTTCTCCTTCTCCTTCTCCTTCTCCTTCTCCTTCTCCTTCTCCTTCTCCTTCTCCTTCTCCTTCTCCTTCTCCTTCTCCTTCTCCTTCTCCTTCTCCTTCTCCTTCTCCTTCTCCTTCTCCTTCTCTTCCCAACACCAGTTCCTGACCTCAGTATAATCCATGTTCCCACAGCCTGACCTTGCAGTTTTCCCAGTTTAGCAGCCCCAGCCACACTTGCAGCCTCTCTGTCTGGACTTTGTCTTGCTGAAATCTCCCTTTGTTGATCCTTTGCTGCCTGACCTTTTATCCAGCAATAACGTGCAGTGGGTGGAAGCTTCTCAGAATTCCCTCCCTGTTCCACTGGAAACATTCCCAAGTGGAAGCAGCTGCACTGCCCATCAGCACTTGCCTGCTTTTAGGGGTGGTTGAGGCATGAAGGATGCAACAAATGGAGTTGGCTCTAAGGGGATGAAATGCTCCCCCTGAGGCTGCTCAGAGAGCTGGAGCTGAGGAATCCGGGTGGGAATCACTGCAGGAAAAAGGAAGGAAAAGAGAGCAGAGGAACAGGGATGCAATTCCAACCTCTCCAAGGACTGGGATGGGCACATTCACCATCACCATTTAATCTAGACACGATTTCTTCTTTGCCTCTGGCTGCCAGGAGCAGGATGAGCAGTTTAATGAGTTTAAATAGTGAATAGTTTAATTAGCTGGAAGAGACTGGATCAATAGCTGCTTAAACAAACAACTGGATCCCTGTTTCCAAGCTTGGATGTAGTTTTGGAAGGTTCCTGGCAGTTTGGCAGGGATTAGTGATGCTGAGAATGTGCTTTTTTGTGGGTTTGGGGCTTTTACTCCTGTTCACGTGGCTGCTCTTTTTCTTGTTGAGTGGAAAACAGGAGGGAAAGAGCAACGATGGAAGGAATTCCACTCTTGCTGCTTGAAGGGATGGATCAGGAAGGGAACAGGCTGCAGGGAATTTGGAGTGCAAACTGAGATCTCTCCGATATTTTCGGCTCAGTCAGTCCATCAGTGCTTGGTGGCTGTTTAGGCCACGTGCAAGGTGAATGATGGTGCACATGGCAGAGCTGCTGGTGGCTCCTTCCCCTGCCCGGCTGTCAGTCACCCTGCAGGGTGCTGGAGCAGCGTGCCAGAGGCCGTGGATCCTATGGATCCCATGGATCCCAGGGGCGTGATCAGGAGCCTGGGCCTGCTGGCCACTCCTTGCTCTCTCTTACCCTGATTTTTCAGCTCTGCAGCGAATCCAGCTTGAGTTTTTCAACCCCCTAGAAACCCAGGGACCTTTCATGTCTGTTCTCAGATCTGGGATTTAAATCCAGCCCTTATCAAAGCACCCCGTGACCAGGCAGGCCCTGAATCCCAGCAGGGGTCTGATAAAGAGGGACCTGACATCCTAAAGAAACCCTTTGAAATCCTGCTGGGATTGATTTGTATCCATAATGGAGCCCCGAGCTCTCTGCCAGGGAGAGATGAAGCTGCTCCTTTGCTTTATTATCCTCAGGCCCTTCCCAGCTTTGAGGGAAATTCAGTCCCTCTTCAAGCCCCAAAATCATGGAAAAGCTCCTTTGTATCCTCTCCACAGCCCCTACGTGGATTAATCAACTTTTTATTTGATATGGTGTCATTCTCCTTTTTTTTCCATGGCTAAAACTCCACGGTGAGCAATCAGAGCAGAAATAGGAAATGCAGGAGTCTTGGATTCCACAGTGGGATTAACTTCCCTTTTCTGCTCTCTTTCAGGACAGGAAAAACCACTGAACTCGCCCCATCTTTGGGACCAAGAGCTGTGGTGTTGGAGTAGGCAAAGCCAGCTAGGGCCCCCCTTGTCCTGCCCATGGTGTGGGTCAGGGACAGGCTCCTCTTCTCCTCTGTGCTGGGATGAACTGCCTAGGGAATGCTATTACTGACAGCCCGGTCCTAGCCCCGGCTACTGGAAATGGGCAGAGGTGAAGAGGCAAGTGCCAGAGTTGCTTGGGGATGATGGAATTGTGGTGTTTGGCTGTGCCCAGAGGGGCAGGTTGGGCATTTCTGTGTGTCTGAGGACCGGTTTGGGTGCTGGGGAGCCCGGGGAGCCGAGCTCTCAGTGCATTCCCAGCTCACCGGGGGTGGGAGCTGGTGCAGGGCTCTGGTCGGGCTCGGGGCAGGCCCTGGCCCCGGCACAGACACGCTGGGGTGGTTTGGGGCCGCTTGGGGAGCAATGGGAAGAAAATGAGGGATGGTGCTGGGCGGAGCGATCGGCCTGTGCTCGTGTCAGCGCAGCCGTGCAGGGCACTGGGATCTGGGTAAAACACCGGCTCTCCTGGTGTTCTGGGATGCAAGGTCTGAGGGACTGGATTTACTTGGGGTTTTCCGGGACAGCAGGAAGAAGAGGAAATGTGGTGCCAGAGGTGCGTCCCATCAGGTTGCAGTTCCCTCTTTCCCATTTCCATTTCCTCCTCAGTGCAGGTGTCCCCTGCAGCCCATGAGCACGGGGCCGGTGACAACTCCCTGTCTGTAGAGGGATTCCTTATGGAACAAGGGCAGATGACACTTGTGTGAGGCTTACGACTGTTAGAATTAGACCAGGATGGGTTTAAGGAAAACTAGAATCGTGTGTTAATCTTACTGGTCAATGAACAAATGGAATCCACACTTCTGTAAGAAAAAATAGAGTGTATGGAGCATATAGAAGAAGCTGTTTTTGCCTGCTGCTGCTGCTTGGCTTTATCATGTAACCCCATTCGAACTCTGCCTTCAAGACAGCTGTGAGACCGTGAAATAAAGAACTTAGCAGAACAGCAGCATCCTCTGCTCTTTCACCCTGGTCCAAGAAGGAGGGGTACCCTGTCAAAGGCTCAACACTTGCCTTTCTGACTTTGTTTCTAAATTTCTACCTTTCTAATTTTGTTTGTTTCTAATTTTTTTGTTTGTTTGTTTCTAACTTTGTTTGTTTTCAACTTTCTCCCTTTAGAAATTTGTTTGTTTCTTGTATTTTACCTCTTTGTTTGTTTCTAAATTTCTGCCGTTGTAACTTTGTTTCTAACTTTCTACTTTTAAAATTTCATTTGTTTTTAACTTTTTACCATTCCTCCCAGCGAGGGCTGTGTGCAGAATACTAAAACCTGTTAAGTTCTTCACTTTTACGTCTATAGGCAAATGCTACTGATGTAGATGTAAATTCATTTTGAAATGAGCCAGCCCTCTCTCTCTACTCTGTCGCATACAGGAATATAAGAAGCTGGGAATAGAGATCCGCAGGTTTTGAGAATAAGGAGCCGGCGTTTTTCTGTAGGAAGGAAAGCAGCAAGCGCCTGGCCGCAGGAGCCGAGACGCTCGGGCTGCAGGAGCTGCAGAGCGCCCGGAGCCGGCTTTTCCCTGTGCTCTGTGCCTGCCCCCGGGCTGAGCTGGGCGGCGCTGCTGCCGCCTGGTGGCGAGAGCGCGGCACTGCCGCCCCCGACACGGCGCCCCGGCGCTGCTGCCGCCCGGTGCCGGCTGAGCCGAGAGGGCGGCGGCCTCGGTGGCTGCCGAGCGTGGCAAGGAGCGGGAGCGAGCGGGGCCGGGTGTGTCAGCGGAGGGGAGGGGCGAAGGGCGGTTCGCAGCGCCAAGGGACACGGCCGTGCACGAGCGGGGCCACAGCTATGGAAAGGAACGGGCGCCGTGCGGGGCGGCGACCGCGGGGAATGACAGCGCGGGGGGCGGCCCGGCGGGGCCGGTCTTGCCGGGCAGCAGAGGCGCGGTCGCAGCGCGACCCGGGCGGGAGGCACCGGGCGGGCACGGTCGGAATCGAGCCGCCCGCGTGTCGCTCTCAAGGAGGCGGCTCGGAAAGGAAGGCGCAGTTCCGCGCTCTCGGGACGGCGTTAAGTGACGTTTTTATTAGAATATGACAGTCTTTATTTTATTTTATTATTTTATTATCTGCCAGGACCTTGCAGAGGGTGGTTTACACTTCGGCCACACTCAAGATGGCGGACGCAGTAGGCCCCCTGCGAGAGGTGTCCCTGCCGATGCCTGCCGCCGGTCGCGGAGCCGTCGCCCGCCTCCGGCGCGGCTGACCCCGCCAGCCGTGTCCTCGCACCGGGAAGCACGGCGGAAAATCGCGCGGAAAGCGCGGGGCCGGCGTCGGAGTCCGGGCCGGATTCAGGCAGCCGAATAGACAGAAGCCCTTGTGAGGGGCGGCGGGGGCCCTAAGTGTACCACACTAAAGATGGCGGCTCGACCGGAAGTGGCTTCTGCCAGCACCCAAGATGGCGGCGAAGGGCGGAAGTGTCGTCACTGCCACACTCAAGATGGCGGTCGTGTGCACTGTTTTCTGACCTTCTCAATATGGCGGCAGGGAAGGCCCCCCCCCCAAGCTGCGTCTATTCGGCTGCCTGAACGCGACGCCGACGCCGACGCCAGCCCAGCGCTTGCACGCAATTTTCTGAGGCGTTTCCCGCTACGCGGACACCGACTGTGGGGTCAGCGGCGCCGGGGGCAGGCGGGAGCATTCAGGCAGTCGAATAGACGGAGCGGGGGGGGGGGGGGGGGGGTCCTTCCGGCCGCCATCTTGAGAAGGTCGAATAGCCACATCGGTGCGGTACCGGTGACTTCCGCCCTTCTTCGCCAGGAGCGGCGATGGCGGGGAGCCCGGGGAGCAGCGCTGCCGGGCCGGGGGCACCGGGGCGGGTGCTCCGGGCTCGGAGGTGAGCGGGGAACGGGGACAGCCCCGAGCGGACGGTGGGGGCCGCGGGGGATCGGTATTCCGGCCCAGGGATGAGTGTTCCGGCACAGGGGTGGCTGTCCCGGCACAGGGATGCGTTCATGGACTGTCTAATAATATTATTTAACGATCGTGCAAGGAGATCTGTATAAAAAAATCCTCCGTGGTCATCCTTCTCCCAGCCCCGCTGTGTTTTCAGGATCTTGGGGGAAGAGTTTGGGTCTGAACAAGGCTCTCGGGCACAGGGTGGGATTCTTGGGGTGCAGGGCCAGGATCTGGACTCGATGCTCCCTGTGGGTCCCTTGCAGCCCAGGAAATGCTGCGATCCTGTGCCTCTGAGGGTGAAATAAAGGGGAGCGGTGGGGTTTGTGCCCGCTGTGTTCACGGCCCCGCCGGCTCAGGGCGGGTTAAAGGCGCAGCTGCCCCGAGACAGCGGGACCGGCCGGGGCTGCTCGCTCCCGGTGCTGCCGCCTCGTGGGGAGAGCCCGGCACTGCAGCCCGCGCAGGCGCTGGACCACGGGATGGGCGTGGAACAGCAGCGCAGGGGATGCTGAGGCAGCCCAGGGAATGCTGCGGTCCCAGGGAAGGCTGAGGCGTCCCCTGCCCGGGGCACTCGGCAGCAAAGCCCTGATGTTGAGCAGAAAAAGGAAAGTTCTGGGTTAGTGGGAGGAGGTTTCTGGAATGGAGCTGGGACAGGTGCTGATCCACGCATGGAATCACGGGCTGGTTTGGCTTGGAAGGGACCACCAGGATCATTTACACTCTGTTTGTTGTCTGATTGCACAGCGAAGAACATCCAGAACTGCCGCCTCACCCTCACGGACAGCAGGAATGTCTTCCATAGCTCTTGTTTTGGAATGGGAATGGCTGTTGGGAGCTCTGGCAGGACCAGGTAAGAAGAGAAATGGGATCATTGTGGCTGCTGCTGGAGGTGGTTTTCTGCTTTCCGGCTGTTCTTCTCATTGATCCTTTCACAGCAGTGTTCCTGGGCACATTTGAGGGTAATTCCAGGAATCTGAAACCAGATAAAAACTGGTGGGGAAAAAATGTGAACCTGATCCATTTCTGGTAGTTCCAAGCTTCTCCCACAACACCGTTCCAGGG
This sequence comes from Coloeus monedula, assembly GCF_965178545.1. NCBI lineage: Eukaryota > Metazoa > Chordata > Aves > Passeriformes > Corvidae > Coloeus > Coloeus monedula. The sequence continues at coordinate 46,318 of NW_028120460.1, forward strand.
GAAAGCTGATAAAAGGGTAAAGATGCAGAGGAACAAGTGCTGTAAAGCCCCCTGGCGCTCTGAGAGAGCAAACCTTCCAGTACTCCCAGCAGATCTCTTGGAGAAAGTGTGGGATCGCAAGGTTTTCCAGGAAAGCAAAACAAGGGTGGAGATGAGGGAATGGGCTTCCAGTTCTTCCTTGAGCTGAAAGCCTGGGGGAATTGAGAGGGGCCACAAGAACTGTTTGTGTAGGCAAATGGGAGTTTGGGGGCTGAATCTGAGTTTCCCTCTGGGGCATTTTTGAGGGAAAAGCTGAGGTGCTGTTTAAGGGAGAGAATGCAGATTTTTGGGGTGGAAAAGGTTGAATCAATATTGTAGAGGAAGTAAAACGCTGGGGGTAAAAGTGGATGCAGTCTGGAGGGGACAGATTGAATATTTTGGAGGCAAAATGGGGAACTGAGTAGTGGAGAGATGGGGAACATTTTGGAGGCAACACTTGACAAACTCTCTGGGGTGGAGAACGACCACATTGAGGGAAAAATGAGGTGATGAGCAGTGGGCACGTAGGGAAGGTCGTGGGGGTAAATCTTGAGAAAAGCCCCGTGGTATTCAAGAAATCCTTGGAAGCAGGAGTGAGGAATTCAGTGGTGGAAAAATAGGGGAATTTTGCGGGGGTAAAACTTTAAAAGATCTAAGAGTTGAGAGTGTGTGTTTTTAGGTAGAAAGGATGTCTTGTTGAAGTTGGGCGTCTGGATTGTGGCATTTATGGATCCAGAAAGTAGAAGATAAAGGAGACTCCCAAAGCCTCGGTAGCTGTGTTAAGAAATCCGTCCCAGGGAAGAAAGGTACCTAAACCTCCTAGAAGTAGGGACTAATTAGCATGGGAAGGGGAAAACCCACCCCCAGTGGGAGAGAGCGCGCCGGGTAAGGGAAGAGAAGGATGCCCTTAAGAAGAAGTAGGGAAGGTGAATTTCTCGGCTTGCTGAAATGTATCCAAAAGTTTGGAATCTGGGTCTGTGTGGAGGCCGGGATTTTCTCGGCCATATGCAGAGCCCAGCACTAGGAATAAAGGAATTCCAGGCTTTACAACGCCAAAAATGCAGTACCAGAGAGTTCTGTTATCCCGAGGACTTGGGGGATACTTGGCAAAAATTTCCGGGGGCCCAGGCTGGACCGAGCTTTTAACGCTCCCCGGATTCACGGGATCGGGGATTCCAGCGTGCCCTGCACGGGTTTTTTCAGGGAAGTCCCAAATCCTTCGTGTGAGCACAAAGCAGAATCCCCTGGGAGCTGTGAAGGCAACAGGATATTTCTTGGGAATTTTGAAGGGTTGGGTGAGTCCTCAGTGTTAGGTTGGAATGAACGCAAATTGTCCGGGAGTTGCTGGTTTGGGGATGGCCGGGTCTGGGTTTGGATTTGTGGGCACCGAGTGTTCCTTGTGTCAGCTTTAGGTCTTCTGGATTGGTGGGAGTAGTCAGAGAAAAGAGAAGGCAATTGAAATGCGGAGCTCCATTCCCGGAGAAATGGTCGGGATGGGAGAGGAAAGGCTGTGGAGCTGCTGGGAGCTCGTGGAGAACGAAAGGATCTGAGGCCTGGAGGCAAAAGCTGTGGAACAAAGCCTGAAAAGGGTGTGGGGTGGGGCGGGAGGGGGAGGAGGGCACCGTGGTGGGGGGAAAGAGGGAAAGGATCCCTGCTCCGGGAATCCAGCAGGGACCAGGAGAGGATCATTTTCCATCCACTGCTCTCAGTGGAATCCTAATAAGGACGGTGGAAGGGAAGTGATTCGTTTGTTCTTAGGTTTGGAATGAAAGGTGCTCTTGCGGAGGGGACTATTGACCTGTTAAAATTCTGTTGGATACAGGAAAAGAGGGAGGAAGCAAGCAGCTGGGGAATGAAGGGGTGGATTTTTTGGTGGATACAGGGAAAGACACGGGAAGGGGCTCTCAAGTAAAATACACCTCACGGGCAGCACCAGGAGAAGCCTCAAGTGCCCTTTTTTTCCAAGCTCTGACATTCCAGAGGAGTAAGCAGTGGTCAGCCCATCACTTTCTGTATTCCTTGGATGCCCAGTGCTTTGTTGGGAAGAGATAATATTTGGAAATGAACAAATCCGGGGATGTAATTTCCTGATAGTAAAGCCCCAGAGAGCCTGGTTTTGATATCCTTCCAGCACCCAAACGCAGCAGAGGGAATCCTGGCGGAGCTGGAAAACGCTGTCGCTCCGTCGGTGGAATTCCTGGGAACTGGAAAGCAGCAGAAGCAGCAAGAACAGAGTTGGAAGCAGGCTCCAGCCGGGTAAGGCAGACACCAAATCCTTTGGAACTGGGCAGGGGTGGGAAGAACGAATTCTTACATTTGTAGCCCAGGGATTCCTGAGCAGGATCCCGGCAGGGAAGACTGCAGGGATCAGGCTGGGGCCTGATCGCAGCTGGGGGCAGCGAGCCTTGGAATTGGCTGAAGGGAAGAAAGAGGGATCCTTTGAGCACAAGGATCAGGTGTCAAATGCGGAGATGGCATCAGACAATTCCTCGGGAGGGTTTAGTTCCTGGGCCAAATCGATCTGCTGCCTTGTGAAGGAGCTCAGAGAGCTGGGAAGAGCCCAAGCAACGCAGGGAATGCACCGGCAGATAAAAGTGCCGGGGAACGGTGGGGAAAAGCATCCGAACAGGGGGCCTCGTTTTGTACAGGGACGGTGCAAAAAATTGTCCGAAAGAATAGGAATGGAATGGGATTTTACGTATTCCTCGGAGGCCACAATCCAGTGGGAAGGCTGAGAGAAAGAAACAAGGCCTAAAAAGGCAGATGAGCCAAATCTGCCCAAAGCCTCCAATGGCCACATTCCCTGGCATTGCTGAGGACTTCAGCCAAGCTCCAAGCAAAAGGTGAGCCCCTGATTTTGGTGCCAAGGGAAACTCCAAGTTAAGAATGATCCAAATATGAAGCGCTTCTCACAAAACTCAGCTTTGCAAACCTTTCTTTGGGCTAAAAAAGAAAAGATGGGAATGCCCTTGGCAGAAAAGCAGCTGTGAGGCACAGCAGGCTTCAAATGCCTGTCAGCAGGAGCTCCAGGAGAAACGGCTGCTGGCTCCGGGCATCCTGGGCTTTCCAGGCAGGTTTTGTAGCGGATTGCAAGGCAGTTTTCCTGCCTCTGGGGGGTGGCACCTGCATCCCGCTGGAAAGGGAAAATGTGGAGAGAGGGGCAAGCGGGAAGACGGTTGCTGATGTGTGTCCTTGGATCGCAGTTCCTCCCGGTGAGTCTGTGCTGCTGGAAGTTTGAAGGAGATCAGTCCTGGAGTACGTGTGGGTTCACCTGTGGGGTTTGGGAGCGACGCCGGCCATGAAATTCCAGGGATGTTCCCTTTGCTGGAGTGAGAAGCAGTGGAAGCACTTTGCTGTCTGCTTCTTCATCGCCTTCGCCTCGGTCCCCTGGGGCTCCAGGTAATCCCCTCTCACCTTTGCTTTTCCAAGGGTCTCTAAATGAGGGCTTGAGCTTTGGTGTAGCTCCCTTTACAGGGAAGATCTGTTCCAGGAAAGGTCTCCTGGTCTGGACCGATGGCGTTGCAGGAAGAGCAGGAAACCCCGCAGCTCCTGTGGCTCCCTCATCCGATTTGCCTGCAGGCAGCAGCAAGGATCATTCCCAAGTGTCATCCCCTGGCTCCGTGACTCGGTGAGGTTGTGTTCCCCCAAAGGCCAGGGGCCGCTTTGTTTTGCAGCTCATGAAAGTCCAGCTCGGTGGTGCTGGGTTTGGTTTTTGTGTGTAATGAAGGCACTAAAAAATTCCCCTCCTTCCCTGGCACAGCCCTGGAGTGGGAGCAGATTCCCCTTATCCCGGAGTTATCCCGCTCCTGCCCTGGATCCCTGCGGTGTGTTCTCCAAGCTCACAGCACTGCTGGCTCTAAACAAGAAAAACAATCCCTGTTCCTTCTCTTCTCCGTCCTTGATGTTCCCAGGCCCTGCATCTCCCTGGCTATTCCCTGTGGGAGTCTTCATCTCCATCCCACCTTATCCCGATCAGGTAAGGGTCTGAGACGTGTTTAGCAGCAAATGCATTCCTGTGAAGAAAGCCAAGAGCAAAGAGCATCCAGATGCAGAGAAGTCTTTAGTAAAGCGTTGCAGACGTGCAAATGAGGGATGTGTCTTCCTGCATCTCCTGTTGTTTTTCTCTGTCACGTTTTGGAAGGGTTTCTCTCAGTGATTTCATGCAGTCCAGGTGCGTCCCTTCTTTTGTCCAAATCCAGTGCCAGAGGATCGAACAACTGACGAGTGGGGCCTGGGATGAAAACGGTTCTCCTAAAATGAGGGAAACAATGCTAGAAGAGAAATGAGCATCCTTTTAATGCCTGGAATAAAAATGCTGGAAAAGGGCACTTTTTATTTGATATGGTGTCATTCTCCTTTTTTTTTCCATAGCTAAAACTCCACGGTGAGCAATCAGAGCAGAAATAGGAAATGCAGGAGTCTTGGATTCCACAGTGGGATTAACTTCCCTTTTCTGCTCTCTTTCAGGACAGGAAAAACCACTGAACTCGCCCCATCTTTGGGACCAAGAGCTTTGGTGTTGGAGTAGGCAAAGCCAGCTAGGGCCCCCCTTGTCCTGCCCATGGTGTGGGTCAGGGACAGGCTCCTCTTCTCCTCTGTGCTGGGATGAACTGCCTAGGGAATGCTATTTCTGACAGCCCGGTCCTAGCCCCGGCTACTGGAAATGGGCGGAGGTGAAGAGGCAAGTGCCAGAGTTGCTTGGGGATGATGGAATTGTGGTGTTTGGCTGTGCCCAGAGGGGCAGGTTGGGCATTTCTGTGTGTCTGAGGACCGGTTTGGGTGCTGGGGAGCCCGGGGAGCCGAGCTCTCAGTGCATTCCCAGCTCACCCGGGGGTGGGAGCTGGTGCAGGGCTCTGGTCGGGCTCGGGGCAGGCCCTGGCCCCGGCACAGACACGCTGGGGTGCTTTGGGGACGCTTGGGGAGCCGTGGGAGGAGAATGAGGGATGGTGCTGGGCAGAGCGATCGGCCTGTGCTCGTGTCAGCGCAGCCGTGCAGGGCACTGGGATCTGGGTAAAACACCGGCTCTCCTGGTGTTCAGGGAAGCAAGGTCTGTATTTATCCATACATATTTATCCCTACATATTTATCCCTATATTTATCCATGGATTATCCATATATGTTTAATCATATACATATTATCCATATTTTTATCCACGTATTTACCCATGAATTTATCCCTATATTTACCCATGTATTTACCCAGGTATTTTATGAACACTCAAGTGCCATATCCATGTATTTTATGAGCACTTCCAGGGTTGGTGACTCCACCACTGCCCTGGGCAGCTGTTCCAGCGCTGGACAACCCTTCCCATGCTGGGCCAGGAGATGGATTCTGGAAATGCAGACTCTGAGGAGCTGGGGATTAAGGCAGCATTGGATTCCTTTATTCTCCCAGAAGGATAAAGGAGATTTATCCCCAGACGAACCAGAGGTGATCACACTGAGGTCATCAGTGGGATTTCTTCCTTACTCCCACAAATACCCACTGGGGTGACAGAGTTCCCTACAAGGGCGGTGTTGGAAGGAGCTGCTGGAATGTTTTGCTGTTTATTGGGATCCACAGGATGTTTGGTGTCTCTCAGAGCTGTTCCAGGCTTTCCACAGACCCAAACGCTCCTCACACTTCTCCTCAGAGTAGAGAGGTTTCCCAGAGTGCTGGTTTTTAATTTCAGATGCTGGGATAACGACACGGCTTCAGGAGGCAGGAGACTCATTGTGCTGTGCCTCAGTCCAGGCAGGGACAACCCCCAGCTAATAAAAACCTCTTTAAAGCACAAAAAGTCCCATTAAGCTGATATTATAAAGGCTGCAAATTGAAGCAGGCCTCAATCAGAAAGCAGCAGAATTTAATTCCCCCCCCTTGCCCATTTGCATGATGATCTCCTTCCTAATTGCCCATCTACGCTTTTCCCACAGAAGTGCTGTCCCGAGGTTGGAGATGGTTCCAGCTTTATGGAGCTTTGATCTTTATCTGCTTTTACTTTTTACAGGGCACAGAACCCGAGAGTGGCAGCTGCTTTCCTCTTGTTCCTCCTGTGGCAGTGAACTGCTCTTCCCGAGGACGGCTGCAGGAATTCTCAGGCAGCAGAACGTATGGAATGCCAGGCACGCTACAGAATTCCAGTGGGAGCAGCAGGAACTTCTGTTCTTTACTGGCAGGGCTGTGCCATGAAGGGGAGCTCGGAGATATTGGTCAGCTCAGGGAATGAGCCTGGCTCATGGTAAGGAAATTCACTGTGCAGTTACTTCGGGCCCTTCTCCTTCTCCTTCTCCTTCTCCTTCTCCTTCTCCTTCTCCTTCTCCTTCTCCTTCTCCTTCTCCTTCTCCTTCTCCCTCTCTTCCCAACACCAGTTCCAGACCTCAGTATAATCCATGTTCCCACAGCCTGACCTTGCAGTTTTCCCAGTTTAGCAGCCCCAGCCACACTTGCAGCCTCTCTGTCTGGACTTTGTCTTGCTGAAATCTCCCTTTGTTGATCCTTTGCTGCCTGACCTTTTATCCAGCAATAACGTGCAGTGGGTGGAAGCTTCTCAGAATTCCCTCCCTGTTCCACTGGAAACATTCCCAAGTGGAAGCAGCTGCACTGCCCATCAGCACTTGCCTGCTTTTAGGGGTGGTTGAGGCATGAAGGATGCAACAAATGGAGTTGGCTCTAAGGGGATGAAATGCTCCCCCTGAGGCTGCTCAGAGAGCTGGAGCTGAGGAATCCGGGTGGGAATCACTCCAAGAAAAAGGAAGGAAAAGAGAGCAGAGGAACAGGGATGCAATTCCAACCTCTCCAAGGACTGGGATGGGCACATTCACCAACACCATTTAATCTAGACACGATTTCTTCTTTGCCTCTGGCTGCCAGGAGCAGGATGAGCAGTTTAATGAGTTTAAATAGTGAATAGTTTAATTAGCTGGAAGAGACTGGATCAATAGCTGCTTAAACAAACAACTGGATCCCTGTTTCCAAGCTTGGATGTAGTTTTGGAAGGTTCCTGGCAATTTGGCAGGGATTAGTGATGCTGAGAATGTGCTTTTTTGTGGGTTTGGGGCTTTTACTCCTGTTCACGTGGCTGCTCTTTTTCTTGTTGAGTGGAAAACAGGAGGGAAAGAGCAACGATGGAAGGAATTCCACTCTTGCTGCTTGAAGGGATGGATCAGGAAGGGAACAGGCTGCAGGGAATTTGGAGTGCAAACTGAGATCTCTCCGATATTTTCGGCTCAGTCAGTCCATCAGTGCTTGGTGGCTGTTTAGGCCACGTGCAAGGTGAATGATGGTGCACATGGCAGAGCTGCTGGTGGCTCCTTCCCCTGCCCGGCTGTCAGTCACCCTGCAGGGTGCTGGAGCAGCGTGCCAGAGGCCGTGGATCCTATGGATCCCATGGATCCCAGGGGCGTGATCAGGAGCCTGGGCCTGCTGGCCACTCCTTGCTCTCTCTTACCCTGATTTTTCAGCTCTGCAGCGAATCCAGCTTGAGTTTTTCAACCCCCTAGAAAACCCAGGGACCTTTCATGTCTGTTCTCAGATCTGGGATTTAAATCCAGCCCTTATCAAAGCACCCCGTGACCAGGCAGGCCCTGAATCCCAGCAGGGATCTGACAAAGAGGGACCTGACATCCTAAAGAAACCCTTTGAAATCCTGCTGGGATTGATTTGTATCCATAATGGAGCCCCGAGCTCTCTGCCAGGGAGAGATGAAGCTGCTCCTTTGCTTTATTATCCTCAGGCCCTTCCCAGCTTTGAGGGAAATTCAGTCCCTCTTCAAGCCCCAAAATCATGGAAAAGCTCCTTTGTATCCTCTCCACAGCCCCTACGTGGATTAATCAACTTTTTATTTGATATGGTGTCATTCTCCTTTTTTTTCCATGGCTAAAACTCCACGGTGAGCAATCAGAGCAGAAATAGGAAATGCAGGAGTCTTGGATTCCACAGTGGGATTAACTTCCCTTTTCTGCTCTCTTTCAGGACAGGAAAAACCACTGAACTCGCCCCATCTTTGGGACCAAGAGCTTTGGTGCTGGAGTAGGCAAAGCCAGCTAGGGCCCCCCTTGTCCTGCCCATGGTGTGGGTCAGGGACAGGCTCCTCTTCTCCTCTGCGCTGGGATGAACTGCCTAGGGAATGCTATTTCTGACAGCCCGGTCCTAGCCCCGGCTACTGGAAATGGGCGGAGGTGAAGAGGCAAGTGCCAGAGTTGCTTGGGGATGATGGAATTGTGGTGTTTGGCTGTGCCCAGAGGGGCAGGTTGGGCATTTCTGTGTGTCTGAGGACCGGTTTGGGTGCTGGGGAGCCCGGGGAGCCGAGCTCTCAGTGCATTCCCAGCTCACCCGGGGGTGGGAGCTGGTGCAGGGCTGGGTGACAGCCTCTGGTCGGGCTCGGGGCAGGCCCTGGCCCCGGCACAGACACGCTGGGGTGCTTTGGGGACGCTTGGGGAGCAATGGGAAGAAAATGAGGGATGGTGCTGGGCGGAGCGATCGGCCTGTGCTCGTGTCAGCGCAGCCGTGCAGGGCACTGGGATCTGGGTAAAGCACCGGCTCTCCTGGTGTTCAGGGATGCAAGGTCTGAGGGACCGGATTTACTTGGGGTTTTCCAGGACAGCAGGAAGAAGAGGAAATGTGGTGCCAGAGGTGCGTCCCATCAGGTTGCAGTTCCCTCTTTCCCATTTCCATTTCCTCCTCAGTGCGGGTGTCCCCTGCAGCCCATGAGCACGGGGCCGGTGACAACTCCCTGTCTGTAGAGGGATTCCTTATGGAACAAGGGCAGATGACACTTGTGTGAGGCTTACGACTGTTAGAATTAGACTGGGATGGGTTTAAGGAAAACTAGAATCGTGTGTTAATCTTACTGGTCAATGAACAAATGGAATCCACACTTCTATAAGAAAAAATAGAGTGTATGGAGCATATAGAAGAAGCTGTTTTTGCCTGCTGCTGCTGCTTGGCTGTATCATGTAACCCCATTCGAACTCTGCCTTCAAGACAGCTGTGAGACCGTGAAATAAAGAACTCAGCAGAACAGCAGCCTCCTCTGCTCTTTCACCCTGGTCCGAGAAGGAGGGGTACCCTGTCAAAGGCTCAACACTTGCCTTTGTGACTTTGTTTCTAAATTTCTACCTTTCTAATTTTGTTTGTTTCTAATTTTTTTTTGTTTGTTTCTAACTTTGTTTGTTTTCAACTTTCTCCCTTTAGAAATTTGTTTGTTTCTTGTATTTTACCTCTTTGTTTGTTTCTAAATTTCTGCCGTTGTAACTTTGTTTCTAACTTTCTACTTTTAAAGTTTCATTTGTTTTTAACTTTTTACCATTCCTCCCAGGGAGGGCTGTGTGCAGAATACTAAAACGTATTAAGTTCTTCATTTTTACATCTATAGGCAAATGCTACTGATGTAGATGTAAATTCATTTTGAAATGAGCCAGCCCTCTCTCTCTACTCTGTCACATACAGCAATATAAGAAGCTGGGAATAGAGATCCGCAGGTTTTGAGAATAAGGAGCCGGCGTTTTTCTGTAGGAAGGAAAGCAGCAAGCGCCTGGCCGCAGGAGCCGAGACGCTCGGGCTGCAGGAGCTGCAGAGCGCCCGGAGCCGGCTTTTCCCTGTGCTCTGTGCCTGCCCCCGGGCTGAGCTGGGCGGCGCTGCTGCCGCCCGGTGCCGGCTGAGCCGAGAGGGCGGCGGCCTCGGTGGCTGCCGAGCGTGGCAAGGAGCGGGAGCGAGCGGGGCGGTGTCTGTCAGCGGAGGGGAGGGTCCCGAGAGCGGCCCCGGTGCGGCCCCGGTGCGCGGGGCGGGCCCGGCCCGGGAGAGAGGGGCGGGGCCCCGAGCGATGGAGCCGCCCCCGTGCCGGGCAGGGCGGGCCCCGGGGCCGGGCGGGGCCGGGGCTCTGGGGCGGGGCCGAGCGGGGCCGGGGGCGGCTTCAGGGGCGGGGCCGGGCCCGGCTCAGGTGCGCGGGGCGGGGTCCGCACAGGTGCGCGGGGTCCCAGGGCGGCTGCGCAGGGCGGGGCCGAGGTGATTTAAGCCCCCGAAATCGCCCCTGCCGCCATTTGCTCCCTCAGAGCTCGGGGAGGCTGCGACCGGGCCGGGCTCCCCCGGCGTGGCCCGGGAGAGGCCCCCGCTCCCCCTCTTTCTTCCCCGTCTTTCTTCCCCGTCTTTCTCCTGCCCTTATCCTTCTCCTCCTTCCCCCGCTTATCACCTCTTTCCTACCCCCCCCAGTTTCTTTCTCTCTCCCCCACACCCTCCCTGTCTCTCCCAGCCCCCTGCCTGCCCTCTCCCCAGCGCCCCCCCACCCTCTCTCCCTGCTCCCCTGTGCATCCCCGACCCCCCCCGCCTCCTTTCTCCCCCACCCCTCCTTTCTCCCCTCTCCGTACCCCGTTCCCCAACCCGACTCCCCTCTCTTCCTCCTCCTCTGACCATCATCCCTCCCCCTCACCCGACCTTTCCCTTCCCCCCTCGTTCTCCCCAACCCACCCCGACTCCTCTCCCTACCCCATCTCATCCCTCCCCGTTCCCTCTTTCCCCCGCAGCCGCGGGGCTCGGGGCGCCGGAGAATAAAGCCCAGAGGGCCGGAGCCCGGCGCCCCTGCCCTCGCTGGAGCCTCGCACGGGGGACCCGCTCGGCGGGTCCCCCGTGCAGTACAAAAACAGCGCCGGGGCTCCGGCTTTCCACACATCACACTGGGGATCCCCTCCTCAGGAGGGGTTCCCGGGGGGGTGGTGGGTTTCAGGGAGGGTGGTGGGTTGGGGTTGGGGTGGGCCCCCTCCTTAGGAGGGGGTCCCGGGGGGGTGGGTGGGATGGGCCCCCTCCGGAGGAGGGGGTCCCGGGAGGGGGTCAGGGTGGGCCCCCTCCGGAGGAGGGGGTCCGGGGGAGGGGGGTGGGGCGGAGGGGGGACTTTCCCCCCCTCCAGTCCCCGCCCCCTCTCTCGGACCCCCTCCTCCGGACGGGGCTCACCCCGGCCCCCTCCCGGGACCCCCTCCTCCGGACCGGGGCCCCGGGGGGAGGGAGGGGGGTCCGGGCGGGGTGGGGGGGGTCCGGGCGGGAGGGGCTGTTGGTTTGGCCTGTGAGCTCTATGTCTGTTCATGCCACAGAGTGACGTGACCCCCTCTGCTTCCCCCCCCCACCCCCCTCCCCGAGGCCCCGGTCCGGAGGAGGGGGTCCCGGGGAGGGGGCTGGGGTGAGCCCTGTCCGGAGGAGGGGGTCCGGGAGAGGGGGCGGGGACTGGAGGGGGGGAAAGTCCCCCCTCCGCCCCACCCCCCTCCCCCGGACCCCCTCCTCCGGAGGGGGCCCACCCTGACCCCCTCCCGAGACCCCCTCCTCCGGAGGGGGCCCCCCCCAACCCACCACCCTCCCTGAAACCCACCCACCCCCCGGGACCCCCTCCTCCGGAGGGGGCCCACCCCAACCCACCACCCTCCCTGAAACCCACCCACCCCCCCGGGAACCCCTCCTGAGGAGGGGATCCCCAGTGTGATGTGTGGAAAGCCGGAGCCCCGGCGCTGTTGTTGTACTGCACGGGGGACCCGCCGAGCGGGCCCGGCCCGTGTGGGCTCCAGCGAGGGCAGGGGCGCCGGGCTCCGGCCCTCTGGGCTTTATTCTCCGGCGCCCCGTGCCCCGCGGCTGCGGGGGAAAGACGGGACAGAGGACGGGAATAAGGGAGCAGAGGGGGTCAAAGAAGGAGCGCAGGTGGGGGGTTCGGGGTGTGCAGGGAGAGGTGGGATGGGGGGACAAGAAAGGAGGCGGGGGGAAGACGAGGACGGAGCACAAGTGGGGGGTCAAGGTGCAGAGGGGAAACGAGGGAAGAGGAACAGGGGGAGGTGGAGGGGGAAGGAAAGGTGGGAGACGGAGGGGGAGGATTGAGGGCAGGTGGGGGGAACTGGGAGGGGAAGGGGAGCAGGGTGAGGGGGCAGGGGGGACCCGGGATGGGGGCGAAGGAACGGTGGAGAAGGGGAGAGAGGGTGGAGGGGTAGGGCAGGGTTGGGGTGTGTAGGGGGACAGGGAGGGGGGATGGGGGGGACCGGGCCGGGGGGGGAGGGAGGGGAGGGCTAGGGGGGAGAGGGGGGGGGGTAGGGGGGGGGGGTGTAGGGGGTGGGGGAGGGGAGGCAGAGGGGGGAGAACGGAGAAGGGTTAGAAGAAGACAAACAAACACAAATATAAAGGAAAAGAACTACAGAGACATAGAAATATGGAAATACAGAGATCTAGAGCCCGGTCCGGCCACAACCGTTCCCACCGAGCGCCGAGGGAGCAAATGGCGGCGCCGCCGATTCCCGAGGCTTAAATCCCCTCGGCCCCGCCCCGCGCAGCCGCTCTGGGGCCCCGCGCACCTGTGCGGACCCCGCCCTTCACACCTGTGCCGGGCCCGCCCCGCCCCGCCCGCGCCCGTAAATGCCGGCGGATCCGCGCCCGCTCCGCTTTGTGCGGTGGATGCTCATCCTGCTCCTCCCGGGCTGTGGCGGGACCGTCGTTCGGAGCGCTGTGCGGAGCCCGGCACCGGGGGCTGCTCCCGGCGCTGCGCCGAGCCCGAGGCGCTGAGGTGGGAACGGGACCCGGGCCCTGGGATTCGGGGCTGGGTCCTGTCGGTGTCTGCTGGGGGTCCCGGGCCGAGCCGCTTGTCTCTCGGCGGGCGGGGTGCGGCTGCCGGGCTCGGAGAACTGAGGTGGGATGGGGGATGGCATTAGGCATCGGGATCGCCGCGGCTGGCAAGTGCCGCTCCGGGATTGGCGCTGGCGCCGAGCCCGGCGCTGCCGCTCCGGCTGCGGCCAGCGCGGGGCTGGGCTCCCGCCGGAGCTCCGGCTACGCTCCCGCTGCGGCCGCGGGGAGCCGGGGCCGTGCCGGTGCCGGGCCCGCCGGGAGGGCGGCGCTTCCCCGCAGCAGGCGCTGGATCGCGCCTGGAAGCGGCCGGGCCGCGGGGACCGCCCGTGCCCGCCCCGAGGCCGCCGCTCCCTCAGCGCCGCCCGCCCTGTGGGGCGCCCCCTGGCGCAACCGGAGCGCCGGCGCTCCCGGCCCGGCCCCGCCCGCAGCCCCCGCGGGGACGCGGAGCTCCCCCAGCCCCGGCACTGCCGAGGCCGCCGCACCCCCTGCCCCGGGCCGCTCCCCCGGGGCCTCCCGCCCGCCGCGCCCCCGCCCAACCAGCGCGGCTGCAGCGGGACGAGCCGCTCCCCCGGCCCGGCCGCTGGCGCCGAGGCCGCTGCTGCCGCTCCTGCTCTGACTGCACCCGCTGCGGGACCGGGGCCTCGCCGGGGCTCGCTGCTGCTTGAGCCGTTCATCCCACAACTGCCGCTTGAGACCTGATGCTCTCCTTCCTCCCCCCCGCTTTCTCTGCGGCTTGCACGCTCCACTGCAAAAACCTCTGGCTTTAAAAGGCCAGGGAAAAATGTTTCTTCTTTATTTCCAGAGCACAGGAGATCCTGAGTGGCAATGGCTACACAAGGACCACCAAGTCGAACCCTTATGTGAATGGCTCCTCTGGCCACTGAACCCACACCTGGGCACTCTCAGCACCCTGCTCCAGCCAAGCCAATCTCAGCTCCTGGCAATGTCCTGCCTGGGATAGGAATGCCAAGTGCCAGCAAGATCATTCCTATGCAAATATAACTCCTTCTTTTATGCTAATGCTGCTTGCCACACCAGCCCCTGTAATTGCCATAGGGCAGAGCTCCATGGCCAGCACCTGATCATGCAACAACACAGGTGAGCAGTTGTGTGACAGCACTGAACTCTTCCCATAACCCTGATTTCCTGCCCTTTCCAGGATTTACCCAACAGCTGCAAAGGTGCTTGTTCCATGGCCCTTTCCAGGGAGAAATGAGCAAGGCAAGTCCTGAGGGTTCACTTGGTCCATGGCCAAAGCTCTTCTGGAGAAGGTCAGGGCTGCTCCTGCCTGCAGAGGGGCCTTTCCCACAGGTGAGTGTTCACAGCCCAAAATCCCAGGGGCTGCTGAGGCTGGGCCAGCTTTTGTGGCCCAGAGCTGCACAGAGCTCTCAGCAACTCCTGCTCACTGCCAGGAGTGTTCCTTGGTGCTCCTTCCGTGTGTCCCAGCTGGCAGGGAATGGGGGGAAGGAGAAGGCCAGGAGGCCCAGGAAGGGAAGCAGCAGCTCTTGTGCTTTGGATTTGCAGAGAGGAGCTGTGCCTGCAGTGTCCTGCCCGTGGCACGCAGTGTGCCAAACACACATCCCCGGAACGGGCACTGGGCTGCCCGGGCAGCGCTGGGATGGACATGGATAAAGGGCTGCCCACGGCCCCTCGGCCAGGGGCTGCTCTGAACAGGCACCCAGAGATGCTTCAGTCCCGACAGACCCCACTGACACCCCAAAAATGCCCCAAGGAACAGCTGGCACTGGGCAATGTCAGAATGGGCTGTTTGCAGAGGGGCTCAGACAGCAATTCCCAGTGCTGACCTCCCACACACCTGCCAGCTATGTCCCAGCCACCCAAAATGCCTTCCCTTCCAGCCTGAGGCCATCATCCCTCAGCAGTGTTAAAGCCAAGGCAAGCTTCCCCCACAGCAATGAAATGCCAAGCAATGCCCTCAGAGATGCCTTCAAATGAAAGGTCAGAGTCAGAGAAATCTCTTTGGATTGAGTTGGGAGTTTTTGGGGAGCCAGCTGGAACTGCACAACTGATGGAAAGCTTTCCCAGGTGGCTCCCACTGCAGGTGCCCTGAAGGCAGGGATGTGCATCCCTTTCCTGAGGGAAAAGAACTTGCAGAGGCCACTCCTGAGGCTCTGGAATGAAATCAACTCCTGCAGGGAGAGAAGTCCTCCCGTGGGCACAGGGGCTGCCTCAGCACAGGCTGGGAGCGTGTCCAGCCAGTGCCTGTTCCTGCTTTCAAATATCACCTGGAGCCCCAGCTCGGGGGGTGCAGGCAGCTGAATTCCAGGGAACTCTGTCAGGTGCCCCCAGGGACATTGGGGGGGGGGGGCTGGGGGATGAGGGTTACAAACAGCAAATTCTATGGAACATGAAGCTGTCCTTGCCCTGACCCTGCTGAGCTTCCCTGGAAGCTCTGCTGGGTCCTGCCACAGCTGGTGTTAAATAGGCAGCTCTGCATGGGAATATCCATGCTCCAGGAGGCGCTGGGAGGCTATGCCAGTGGCAATTCAGCAGGGAATTCAGGGCTTTGGGTAGAATTCATCTGAACTAGCAAAGCCAACCCCCAAATCTGCGCACCACCCAGGGAACAATCTTTGTGCTGCCCTGGCAGCCAAAGCCCCTGGGCTGGGAAATGTCAGCAGGCAAATGGATGGAATGATCTAAATGCCAGCATCCCCCAAAGGGACAATGCCATCACCTCCCTTTGCTCCCAAAGTGTCCACTGTGTTCCCCACAGGTACCCTGGGGATGCCAGGGAGGTGCCTTTGCCCACAGTGCCTTTCTCCTGCCCCTCTCCAGCCTGAGGCCTCTTCTCCCTTCCCTGCCAGCTGATGCCAAGGAAGGAAGACACAGTGAGTGCTGAGTTGACCTCCAAATAGTCCTTCCCTCACCTTGAGATGACCTGAGATTTTACCCCCAAAATGTCCCCATCTGCCTCCTTCTGAGTTCCTCATTTTTTACAAGGAAGCATTCTTTCTCTGCTCTGGAGATTACCACAAGATTTGCCCCCAAAACTTTCCCCACCTGTCCACTACCTCTTTCCTCATTTCCACCTCAATCTTTTCATTCTTTGCCCTACAGATGCTTTCAATTTTTACCCCTCTGAACTTCCCTACCTGTCCATAAGTGATTACCTCAGTTTACCCCATCAAGTGCATTCTCTCTGCTACAGATCACCTCAGATTTTACCTCCAACATTTTCTGTACATCTCCAGCACTGACTGAGTACTTTATTTTTACCTCCAAATACTCATTTTCTACCATGGAGATTCCCTCAAGTTTTACCTGCCAGATTTACCCACCTGTCCACAGCAATTCCCTCAGTTTACCTCAGGATGCTCCTGCTCTCTCCTAGAGATGACTTCACATTTTACCCCCTCAGTTTTCTCTACCTGCCCAGTTCTGATCACCTCCTTTTTACCTCAAAACATGAGTTCTTTCTTCTACAGATGAACTCAGATTTTATTACCAAAATGTCTATTTTGTCCCCTGTGCACTGACTAGATTTTAAAACCCAAACCACGCAGGTTATGTCTGTCTTACCCCCAAAATGTTCATTCTGTCCCCTACAAATTAGGTCAGATTTTTTCTCAAAACCACTTATGGTTCCTACATAATTACCTCAGGGTTTGCCCCCCACATTCTACCTCATCTTGACTACTGATCACCTCATTGCTTCCTCAATATGTTCATTCTTTGCCCTACAGATCTTCCCAAGTTTTACACCCCAAATTTCCTTGCCTAGCCCCAGTGATTGCCTCAGTTCATGTCAGTGGTCACACTCTCCCTAGAGATTACCTCAAGTTTAACCCCCAAAATTTTCCTGAACTGTCCACAACTTATTACCTCATTTTTACCAAAAAAGATTCATTCTCAACCTTTAGATCATTTCAAATTTGACCCCCCAAAATTCCCCTACCTGTCCACTACTGATTCCCTCATTCTTCCTTCAATATTTATTTCCTTTCTACCATGTAGCTTCTATCAAGATTTACCCCCAAAGTTTTCCATCTGTCTACTACTGCTTACCTCATTTTTACCTCAAAATGTTCTTTCTACAGCTTATTTAATATTATTTTTACACAAGTTTCCCTATCTGCCCACAACTGATTCCCTCATGTTACCTCAGTGTGTTCATGCTCTCCCCTAGAGATTAGCTCAGATTTAGCCCCCAAATTTTCCCCACATGCTCAGTATTCATCACCTCCTTTTTCCCTCCAAGTGTTCATTCTCTGCTCTTGAGACTTTGTCAAGTTTGGCCTCCAAAATTTTCCTTCTTTGTCTATTACTGAGTACCTCATTTTTGCTCCAAAATATTCATTCTGTCCCCTACAGATTACATCAAGTTTTACCCCCCAGTTTTTCCTTCCTGTACAATATTAACTCTTTTCTGCCCCAAAAATGTGCATTCGTTCCCCTAAACATCACCTCAGCTTTTCCCTCAAAAATGCCACCTTGCTCTGCTTGACATCACCTCCCATTTTCCTACACAAACAATTCTTGTGTCCCCTCTCAGTCACCCCAGGTTTTCAGCTGAAAATGTCTCCTCTGTCCCCTCAAAGTCATCCCAGGTTTTCCCAGTGAGGAGCTGCAAGGAATTCAGGCAGGGCCAATGACACCAGGGAACAGCTGTAAATTCAGAGGCAGAGAGAGAAGATCTATCAGGAAAGGGGAAAGGTTCAGAAAACATTTCTGCAATTAATTAATAATTATTTCCAGTTCCCCACTGAGAAGAACACAACCTCACAGCTGTTAAGGCCTGACAGTTCCCTGCAGGGAGAGCTCAGCCCATGTGCCCAGAGGCAATCGCAGCATCTGCAAGAAAGAAAGAAGCAGCAAAAGGTGATTGCTTCTCTTTCAAAGTTATTTCAAGTGCTCACACCCAAACCCACCTTTGCTCTTGATTCTGGCCAGGTGCATGGTGAGCAGTGGGCACAGGTCATGTCATCCATGCTGGTGTGAGTGATGCTTTCTGGGGGAAAGCAGCTGATCTCCAAAGTTCCCTTCCTGCCCTGTGCCTGATCTGCACAGGAGAAAACCTCTTCCAGGAAGGGACTGTGCTCCCTCTAATGCCATTTGCCCAGTCTGTTCCATGGGGATACTGCCAGCCTGGGGCAGCAGAGGCACATGCAGCTCTCAGCACTCCCTGCTCCAAGCACAGCTCTGGGCTCCTTTGCACACTGCCTCTGCCGTGGGGTTTTCTCCAGGAGAAGCCAAGGAATTGCTCATGGAAGGGTGCAGATTAAGTTATCCCAAAGGGAAGCAAAGAGTAAGTACTCCAGGAAGAGCCCTTGGGATCTGCTGGGCTGAGGTGGGAAGGGGACATTCATTCCCTGCAGGGCCAATACACAACAACCTCCAAGCCAAAGCCCAGACTGGCAGGTGGGGTCTGACAGCAGCACTCTGACAAACCTCCTTGTCATTCTTCCCTGCAGTGACTTTTGCAAGCAAACTCTGAAGCTGACAAGCCCAGAAGCTCCATCCAGCCACTCTGGAAGGAAAGGATACTCCCAGGGATGAGGCACATTCCCAGCAAACTCTCCCAACACAGCCTGGAGGCAGCGCTGGAGCTCGGGTGTGGGGCTGGGAAGGGCTGCCAGGAGCACGCAGCCCCCAGGTGGGGTGGCAGCGGCAGCAGCAAATTCCCACAGGCTGATGGCACAGCAGAGAGACAAAGGCCAGCAGTGCCCACGGGAGGTGCAGGGTTAATTCTGCTCCCTGCCCTGCCCCATCCCTGCAGGAAATCTCCAAGGGGGAGAGAAACTCTCAGGGTGCCCAAAATGCAGCATCTGTCACCCTGATCCAGCTTCAACTCAGCATGGGGGGCCAAACTCCCCCCACAGGTAAACACTGAGCTGACCTGGTCAGTCTCAAACACAGCCCCAGTTCTCACCTCCAGCCTGCTCCTGGGGCTGCTGCCACATTCCTGACAAGGAGCCCCTTTGGACAGGGCTCTCTCTGTGTCTCAGGTGCTGGGCACTGCAGGGACCAGGGCAGCCCCCTCTGGGGACAATTGGGGATTCATCCCACACCATGGGCAGGACCAGGGGCCCTCCAGTACAGGCTGGTGGGGCCAGAGCCCCTTGGGTTTGGCTGCTCAAACACCAAAGCTTTTGGCAAAGATGGGACAAGTTAAGTGGGTTTTCCTGGCCTGAGAGAGAGAAGAAATTGTTGAAATTAAGCATGGCAATTAAGTCCACTGTGGAAGTCAAAGGCTCCTGGCTTTCCCACTCCTGTTCTGATTGCTCACTAGAGGGTTTTATCCATAAAAAAATGAGAGGTGGCACCAAATAAAAGAGCTCTTTTTCAACATTTTTCCCCTACTTACTTTCATACATAAAAAGGATGTCCATTTTTTCTTAGTGCATTCTTTGCGTAATTTTAACAGAATCGTTTTCCTTCCAGGCCCCACTTGTGGGTTCTTCACTCCTTTGCCATTGGACTTTGGACAAAGGAAGAGAAGCATCTGCTCCAAACGGGTGTCATCCTATGGGGAACACCCCCTGTACCAGCCCCAGCCTGGGCCAAGCATGCTGCCTCACTCTCCCCATTCTGGATGCTGGCTCCAATCCAGTCTGAGTTTTCCCCTGTTTTCCATGTCTAAGGACAGGAACTTGTCCTGGTCAGGGTGTAAGGCCTTAAACTGCACCTTGATCTGGGGGGCTGGGACTGGGATTCCAGCAGGGAATTCATTGTTTTACAAATAAAAGTTATTCCAGGGAGCTGCTGCTTCACCACACAGTGTCAGCAAAAGAGAGAGAACACCAAAGGTGTATCCAAAAACAAGGATGGAATGATTCCTCCTGCTTTGAGTGGGATCAGGGCTTATGCTGCCCTGGAATGACAAAGAACTTCTCCCTCAGCCCCCTAGAGAGCCCTCAAAAAGCCAAAGTGCAGCAGGGAAGGAAGGAAAGGCACCTGCTGGGGACAGCACAGCTCCAGCTGCTCATGGGGACTGGGCCTGAGTCTGGAGCCAAAAGCCCCTTCCCAGGCTGGAGGGGCTTGCCTAAAGCACCACCTCTGGGAAGTAAAGGGCTATGGAAGAAATGGAGTGGGAATTTACAATAATAATCATAATGGATCGGGAAAGAGCAACAACAGAAGCAACAATCATTCCAAGGGAGCAGGAGGGATGCTGAGCTTTAAACAAGGTTTGAGTGAGGCAGCAGCTCCTGGCAGTTCTAACCCACAGCTCCAGCTCTGCGATTCCAGGAGCACTGCAAGCTCCTCCTGCCCAGTCCCTGGCTTTGCCTCCTGCCAGTACTCGGCACCTCGGGCACGGGTGGCTGCGAGTGCTCCAGTGCTGCTGCCCCGAGGGAGCGGGAAAATGGCCACTAAACCCCTTCCCACTGGGCTGGCTCCGAGCTCTGGCTGGGGAAAACATTTGGCACCCCTGGCATTTCAACGCAATCAGTTTCCATCACTTTGAAGATGCACTGAATAAACCCAGGGCACATAAGTAAACCTCTCCCCATAAGGAGAGCCCCAGGGAATACACAATTCTTCCTATGCCTGGCCAAAGAAACCAGGAGCCAGGTTTTGGGGAAGAGACTTCAGACTCTTATCTCCTTCCCTGGCTGTAAACCACTTGCAGAGGCTTTGGAGTTCATACAAGCTTGTCAGGATTTGGCTACTTCATTTAAATTCTATTCAGATACTGGAATGGAAGTGTCCTAAAGGCACCTCACTCAGACTTTAAGCCCTCTACCACCAAAGAATTTAGATGCTCTTTTCTTAGGAACACCCCACCTCTGCTTCTTTAGGTGTCTCCATGTGGGACATCAATTAAATGCGGACAAATTTTAGAATGCAGCTTCCAAGTCAAGTTCCCTGCTAGGAAATGACTCCAGCTCTCTGGCACCTTGGGCTGTTTTAAACACAGCCTGGCCCTTCATGGCTGAGGCTCTGAGCTACACAACTTGTGAGCTGGCAAGTAACAGCAGCTGAGGTCTCATCCCAGCTGTACACAAAAACAGGGAGTGGGGGCTGCACTTGGATACATGCAGGCAGGGTTGGGCCCCTTCTGAAAGCTTCAATCCCTGTTTTTCAGAGACTCAATCAGGGATAATGACATTTTCACAAAGCTCTCTTAAGGCACGTGAAAACCCGAGCAAGAAAATGGAATCAAAGCCTTTGTTCCGCTGGCCTCACGCCCCAAATTCCAACGGGACAGACAAGTCCCTCTCCTCGCAAGGCAACGTCTCCTACCTGGATCTGTGCCTTCCCCAGCCTTTGGTGGCCGTTGTCTCCATCCTCCCACACCTCCTCATCTTCCTCCTCAGCAGGCCTGGCTTCCTCATCCTGCAGAGCAAGCACAGGGACACTCACCAGCCTGCTCATCCCAAACCTGGGCAGCAGGGATGGACTGCTGGGACCCCCTGGACAGTCACCCCTCTGCTGGGCACCATCCCTGCTCTGCAGTCCATTCCCGTTCCTGGCCTGGCATCTCCTTTGAACGGGATGTTAAACCACAACCACTTGCTCTGCTGGGTTTTGGGACATCAGAGACTCCTCCAAGGC
Organism: Coloeus monedula; assembly: GCF_965178545.1. Taxonomy (NCBI): domain Eukaryota; kingdom Metazoa; phylum Chordata; class Aves; order Passeriformes; family Corvidae; genus Coloeus; species Coloeus monedula. The sequence goes on from NW_028120460.1 coordinate 67,424, forward strand.
AGTGGACAAAGCTCCTGTTCCCACAGCCTCTGCCTCCCAAAGCCCTGCTAGGGCCAGGCAGAGCAAGGGAAACCCCTCAGTTCCTGCTGGAAATTTCCTCTTGTGCCCGTAAACCCAGGGAAATCGTGGCTGCCCCATCCCTGGAAGTGTTCAAGGCCAGGCTGGCCGCAGCTTGGAGCACCCTGGGGATGGAATGAGGTGATCCTTAAGGTCCCTTCCCACCCAAATTATTCCGCCATTCCAGGATGATTCTGTGATCTCTCCCTGCATTTATTTTGCATCGTTTCCTCTCTAATCTGAATTCCCAAATCAAAATGATTTTTTAAAGAAATCATTTAAAATTATCCCAGGAATAAAAAGGGGTGCATCAAACATACAAGAATCATTCCTACCTCCATCAAATCATTGTTAATTGGAAGCCTATTTCCTCATCTCTGTCCTTAGTTTTCCTTTCCTAGGAAACCTTATGATCCCACAGTTTCTCCAAGAGATTTACTGGGATTGCAGAAAGGTTTGCTTTGTCAGGGAGGCAAGGGGGTTTACAACACTTGTTCCTCTGCATCTTTATCCTTTCACCAGCTTTCCCCTGGAACGGTGCTGCAAGAGAAGTTCAGAATTACTAGAATTGGATCAGGTTCACCTTTTTTCCTCATTCTTTTCCAACGACTTCCAAATTCTTGGAATTATCCTCAAATGAGGCCTAGCAAGCTACTGTGAAAATATCAATCAGAGGAACATCTTGACAAGAGAAAACCACATCCAGCAGCAGCCAAAACAATGCCACTGCTATTCTTACCTGGTCTCCAGGTGCTCCAGCCAGAGCTCCCAACACCCACTGCCATTCCATGAGGGTGAGGAGGCCGTTTTGGACGTGTTCTTTGCCACGGGATGGGATAACAGAGCCCAGAGGGTCTTTGTGTCCCTTCCAAGCCACCCCATGATTCCATGATACCATCAGCACCTATACCAATTCCATTCTGGAAAGCCCAATTCCATTCCTCCCATCAACTCAGAATTTCTCCCTTCCTCTCTCTGCTCCACATCAGGCATGTGTTGCCACAGGCATGGGATGCCTCAGCATTGCCTGGGAATGCCACTCAAGGCTGCCCTGGTGGCCTCAGTGCTCCAAAATGCCCAGCTGGCTCCCGTTCCAGTCAGGAATGTCCCAAACAGCAGCGTGGGGTGTGCCCTCTGCCATCCCACCATTGGGGCAGCTCCCATAGAATGTGACCGACTTACTGGGTTTGGAATTCCTGGCTTAAAAGTCAGGTGGTGGAATATCCTCTCCTGGGAATATCCAGAAGACCAGAAGGCTCCCTGGAAGCCACAGGTCAGGGACAGAGTCAGATGAACGATCCTGAACTGGTTTTCAGGGGATGCATCCCCAGCCTGTGGCTGCAAAAACTCCAGAGCTGTTCCTTCCCCTTGGGACAGCCAGGGAAAACATCCCCAGCATGGATTTCTGACAGGAAAAACCTCACTGCTCCAGGCTACTTGGCTCCTCCCAAATCCAGGCCAGCACTCCAACAGGCTCTAAGGACAAAACAACAGCAAAGACCATCTCAGGGCACACGCCACGAGCTGGGCGTCACATTCCTCACTGGAACTGGGCTGTTCCCACATCCCTGGGACAGTCGGGAGCATCCCCCGTTCCTCACTCTTCCATTCAGGACAAAGAGACAACAGAGCTGTCAAACAGCCAGTGTGTAACCCCAACAATCCAGGGAAAACCACCTTGCTCTGGGGAGAAACATCATGCCCAGTTATGGAAAAAGCCAAAGAGCAGTACTGGAAACACTCCCGGGCATGGAGGCTCCCAGCTCCGGAAATGCAGCTCACAGGCTTCTTCCCATGGGAACCCCAATCTTGCCCGGGACTGGGCTCAGGGAGAAAGTCCTGCCCATTCCACCACTCTGGCACAGACACCCCAGGAAGGTGTCCCTGACCATGGCAAGGGGCTGAACAGGATGGTCTGTAAGGTTCTTGCCAGCACAGACCATTCCAGGAGTTTAAGGTGGATTTGAGCAGCTCCTGGGGACATGAACACCACCCACACCTCCCACCTGGCTCAGCCCAGAGTCCATCCAGCACTCACAGAGAGCTGCTGGGAGCTGAAATTCTCCCTGCTCCCCCTGCCTGGGAAACCCTGCCTCCAGCTCCTGGGAAAGAGGAGCTGCATCCTGCTGGGTGCCCCTGGCTCTGGGCAGCTGCCGCCTTCAGGCGGGGGGATGGCTCGGGCAGCTCCGGTGACTGTTCCACCTCAATGATTTTGTGTTTTCCTGCATTTCCCTGGGCTGGAGGGGAGCAGGGGGTGCGGTGGGAGTGCGGGAAGGCAGCGGCGGGGAGGGCAAGGAGTGGGGCCGGGCACCGCACGGCGCAGGGGGGCTTCTGCTGGCACTGGAGGGGCGCGACCGTACGGAGGCGTCCCCGCCGCTGCCGGCCACTGCCCACGGGGCTCCTGCCCGCCCCCGGCGCCACTGACCCCACACCCCGTGTCCCCACACTGGGAACCACCACGGAAAATCATGCTGGAACCTCTAATCCTGAGCCCGAGCCTTGACCTTTTATCCCCTGACCTTTGACCCCTTGACCCATTCCTTGACAACCCGAGCTTTGATCCCTTACCTTTGACCATCCAGCAAGTGGCCAAGATGCCCGCGGGTGGCTACGCCAGCGAGTAGGTGAAATGGAGACCGTGGCGATCGTGCCAGACCCGAAGGCGAGCTCCTCGGGCAAAAAGATCCACGATGATGTCGAGACTCAAAGGCCGATGACAGAGATGGGTGGGAACTGCCCTGCCCAGCAAAGGCTCGGGTGATGCTGAGGAGAAACCCTCTCCATTTACTTCCAAGGGGCCCTCCCACAACAGCCCTCTCCTCTAAGCTAACTTCCAATTGCCTCCTGGAACTCCAAAGGCCTTTCCCTTCTCCCAACCACCGCTCCCAACACTTAGCTTTCTGAAGACAAACGGACAAAATCCATCCTTGGCAGAAAAAATGCATCAGCACCTCGGATGTCAACACGTTCCCCACGGTCCGCTTTGGCAGCTGCGAAAGATGGAGAACAAGGAGAAAATTCAGCCTCTGACAACACACGCCAAAAGAGACCCCTTCCGCAAGGCCCCCTCCCTCGAAACTGCCGAGGCTCAGCGCTTACCTGCTCTCTCCAAACTTCAGCTCCACACCTGCTCACGGTACCTAAGACAACAAAACAGAAAATGTCACTGTTGCCCTCCAGAAGAGCATCCCCGGGCTACTCCACACCACTGCCCCGGCTCACCTCAAATCCTGATCTGACTCTGGAGGTGGCCAGGACAAACCTGCACAATGAAAAGGGACACGCTCAGCACGCTGCCATAGACCGCTGGCCTATCAGCCACCCCACCTAAATGCCAACTCACCTGCTCGCCTCTGGCCCTTGGCACGCCCAGGGCAGCAGCAGCACCTGCAGAGAAGCAAAGCAAAAACACACAAAACATGCTGAGAGACTGTGAAACCACAGCCTCCCTGCTCCGACTGAAGTACACCACACCTATACCTTAGCTTGCACGCTCCAGCATCCAGGGCCAGGACATCCTGCAAGTGGACCACCTAAAACACACAAACAACAACGGATGCTTAGAGCTGCTCCAAAAATTGAGACCAAGGCCGTAACAACTCATTCTGTCCACCGGTCACTGCTCACCTCGCTCCATCGCCCCTGACTGCCAATATCCGGCATTACTTCCAAAAAAAAAAAAAAAGACATGGAACAATGCTATAACATAGTAGCATGACATAGCCCAGCAGGACTGCAGAGAGGGGCAGAGAGGGAAAGCCGGCCAGGATCTCATTCCCAGCCCTGAGCAGGGGCTTTACTGGCCTGACTGTCCTGTACTACCCGAGCTCTGGGGACAATGAACCAGGCTCAGTCCCTGCCTCACCACTGGCACCCTGAAATTCTGGCACTGCAAGAGTCAGGGGAGGTTTCAGCAGTGATTTCAGCAAGGTCAGAGCCGCTCCCAGCAAAAGCTGTTCTTAGACTACTCCTGGCAGAAGAACCCAGAGTACCTGCCACTGCAGGATGCTTGTGACTTCCAGGTGGAGGAGAAGGGTGGAAACAATCCAAGATGAAGACAGAATGATGAACACAGCAAAGAGGATTTCTGTATGCTCTGCACTGTTTTGTCACGTTCAGCCCTTCCTGGGCTGTTCTCTGCTTGTTGTTCTCAAGATCAACATCTCCGACTAAGGGCGGGTGATGTGAATTCCAAGGAAGTACAATTCAATTCTCCCCTAGATCTTTCCCTAAAGTACAAGATACTGATTCACCTCCCTTCCCACCAGAGTCAATCAAAGACTATCCAAAAACGTAAATGATGATAATGCGGAATCTGGTCTCCATTAGAAAAATTAATGTAGTATTTTTTATCAGAGCTTTGGTTAAATGTAACAACGCAGGAAGTGCCTGTGCTCAGGTTATTGGAGAGTGCGAGGTTTTCTCATCGCATCAGCCCTGTCAGCTGACAAATGTGGCTGTGCACTAAGGCACAAAGCACTGACGTTTGCACACTACAGCTGGAATCTGCTATCTCTGTGTGCAGACACAACCACTGCTCATCACAGATAAACCCACAAGGGCCGCTCCAGCACTGACTTACCTGAGGAAAAACCAGCACTAAGAGGAGCAAAATAAAAAGCATGGGAGTAGTAGTTTCACCCTGAGCAGCTCCGTGAGATGGGCAGGAATCAGAGAATCCCCTGAGTAACTCTGAACTTGCTTTTCCTGATCACCTTTCACAGAATCCATAGCAGCAACCCATGAACATCCCGTGTGTAGGTTTATTCCAAAACCCACTTGCAGAAACATCAGGATATTGCACCTAAAGCTGCCTCTGCCAGAGGGAAGCAAGAGCTGGGGCTGGGAGAGGAAACAGGCAGGAACTTGCTCTCAGGAGAGGCAGCACGTGGGCTGCTGGCACTGCCAGCAGGAGGACGCAGGTGGGAGCAGGTAAAATTCCAATACAAAATGCAACTGGGGAATGTGACGGTGCAGAGGCTGTAGGTTGGCAGTCTAAGACTTTGGGGTTTATCACAGCTCTGCAAAAGCACCGAATTTCGCCAGCAGGTACCACTCATCCTCCTCAGGACAAGCTTCCAAGAGTTCATCTCTCAATTTGTGCCCCAGTGTGGGCCAAGTGCTGGTGGAGCCTGGGCTGGCACCCCGAGCTCTCACCCCAGCTGGCACCCCCAGGCCTTTCCAATGTGCCACTGCCACCCAAGCCACAATGGTGGGGCCTGAGGAAAGGAAGGAATGAGGAGGGACTTAGGACACAATCCTGCCCTTCAGACAGGCAGATTTACCTGTGCTCCAGTCTCAAGGGGGCTCTCAGTGGATAACTCAAGCATCCCGCGTGGGACACTGGGGCCAAGGAGCAGCTGGAGGCAGCTCTGTCACCTGGGCTACCTGTGTGTAGCCATATTTAGCAATAACTGAATTGATTGAAATAAAGGGTAAAAGCTTGACTCAGCCTGTAACTTTCACCTTTCTTTCAAGTGCAAAAAGAAGCAGAAAAATCCATTCATATTGATGCTTTCCAGCTATGTCTCTTTCAGATTCCCAGGTATTCATCCCCTCACAGAGTTTTAGAGGTGACACAGAAGAAAGTTCTTTGCGTGCTGCCAGAAAAACGAGATTTCTCCCATTTTTTATTTTCACACCTAAAGTATGAAAACATTATCATCACACAGAATAGTTCTGCACACTCTCCTCTGGGCAAGGGGAAGATTCCCTGATAGGCAGATTCCAACCCCTCCTGTCCATATTTACATCCCTAAGGCCTCAGACCCTCTGGAGGTAACCACGGGGTTCCCAGGTGAGAGGAGTCACTGTGAGAACAGAATTAAACCCCAAAGCACCTCTGAGGAGACAGCGCCTGACTCTGGGAGTGCCTCCCTCTCGCGTGGAAGGTGTGGCTTACTCAGGAGTTACTCCAGGAGTTCCTACTCTGCCCAGGCCAGGCCTGCTCCGGACACTCCCCGTGCCCTCAGAGCCACAAACCCAGCTCAGGGCTGGGCTCAGAGCTCCAACACCACCAGGAATGAGCACTCCCTGAGCCCCCTGCCCTCCCAGCCCTGCTCTAGGCTGGGCAGGCACTGAGGGGCTCACTGACACCTCCAGGGTGGCTCTTTAAAGGTGGTGGCACAGGTGCTCCACAGCAGACCTGTGCCAGACCCAACTTCTCCACGGGCAAGGAAAAACCTCCCAAAGCAGGTGACACAAAAAGCTCTGGTGTGGCCCAGGGACTGCTCAAGGTCACAACCAAAATTAGTTCTGAGCTCAGGGTGGTGTCACTTCAGTTCCCTGCCACTGCTGCCACTTCCTGCCACCTTCAGCTTTTGCTCCAGGCACCAAAATATGATTTTTTCAAGGCCAGCCCATCTAAACTATCTGAAATTGCAGCCTGGCCGATCTCGGGAGCTCCCAGACTCACTCATGAGGATGAAGTGACAGACCAGCAGTGAGCACTTCTCCCTCTTCCAGCCAAGCTGTGAATTCTCCCTCAGCTTCAGCAACCACTTTTCGTGCCAGTTCCTGAAGAGAATCTTGTGCTGAACATCCATCACTTTTTCAGTGCAGAGCATTTGGCTTCATCCTCAAGCCCTAGAAACACTCAGCTAAACCAGCACTAAAACCTGATTAAACTCGCATCCTGCACAGCACAATGAACTTGGACTTGGGCAGGAATCAGAATATCTGGGAATGAAGAGAACCCAAGAGCTCGGAGAGGTTTGCTTTGCCCTTGTCCTGCCTTGGGCTCCTGGCTCTGCCACAGCAGTTACAAGAAGCAGAGCAGCGACCTCCCCTCCCCTCCTCATCAACACAAACCCCCAAAAGCAGAGTTTGTCTCTCTCAGACCCACCTTGAGCTGTGTCCGCAGCAACAACGAGGCTGTTGAAAGCAGCAACCCCACAGCTCGGCGTCTGCAGGGCTGCACCCTCTCCATCCTACAGCCTCTCCATCTCCCCACAGCTTGGAGTGATCTGTTCTCCCAGTTTAGAGAAGGTGACACCAACCTCACTTTGGTTTGGGTACAAACTCTGAGGCAGACACTGAAGGCAAAGGAAGACGAGGCCTTGGTGGGAAGGGACCTT
>NW_028120459.1:0-74000 GCF_965178545.1 Coloeus monedula
CGAGTTCTGAGCAGAATGACGAAGAGGGAGGAAGGTTTTGGATGTGCTGCGGTCCCCTTGCTATGTCTTTCACATGGTGAGTACGCCTGGAGCTCCTGGCTTTGTGGTTTCCTCAACCCTAACCCTAGGCGTAAGCCTAACCCTAACCCTAACCCTAAACCAAACCCTAACCCTAGGCCGAGCCAGAAACTGGGCATTGGGCTGTGATGAGTTCCGAGCAGAAAGAGGAAGAGGGAGCAGGGTTTTGATGTGCTGTGCTTAACTTGGCCGGCCTTTTGCATGGTTAGTGTGCCTGGGTCCCCTGGCTTTGTGGTTTTCTCAACCCTAACCCTAACCCTAGGCGTAACCCTAACCCTAACCATACCTTGAGCCGGAAATCCAGCAGAGAGTTGTGGCGAGTTCTGAGCAGAAAGAGGAAGAGGGAGCAAGGTTTGGGCTGTGTCCTCCTCACCTTGGTATGCCTTTTGCATGCTGACTATCCCTGGAGCTCCTGGCTTTGTGGTTTTCTCAAGCCTAACCCTAGGAGAACGCCTAACCCTAACCATAGATTGAGCCACTAATCGGGCATCGGGCTGTGGTGAGTTCCGAGCAGAAAGAGGAAGAGGGAGGAAGGTTTTGATATGCCATGCTTAAGTTGGCCAGCCTTTTGTATGGTTAGTGTCCCTGGGTCTCCTGGCTTTGTGGTTTTCTCAATCCTAACCCTAGGCATAACCCTAACCCCTAAGACTAACCCTAACCCGAGCCCCTAACACTAACCCTAACCCTTGCAGAAAGAAGAAGAGGGAGCAAGGTTTTGGATGTACCGTGCTTAACTTGGCCTGCCTTTCACATGATCAGTGTCCCTGGAGCTCCTGGCTTTGTGGTTTTCTCAACCTTAACCCTAGGCGTAACCCTAACCCCAACCATACCTTGAGCCAGAAATCCGGCAGAGGTTTGTGGCGAGTTCTGAGCAGAATGAGGAAGAGGGAGCAAGGTTTTGGATGCGCTGCGGTCACCTTGGTATGCCTTTTGCATGGTGAGTACGCCTGGAGCTCCTGGCTTTGTGGTTTCCTCAACCCTAACCCTAGGCGTTAGCCTAACCCTAACCCTAAACCAAACCCTAACCCTAACCCTAGGCCGAGCCTGAAACTGGGCATTGGGCTGTGATGAGTTCCGAGCAGAAAGAGGAAGAGGTAGCAAGTTTTTGATGTGCTGTGCTTAACTTGGCCAGCCTTTTGCATGGTTAGTGTGCCTGGGTCCCCTGGCTTTGTGGTTTTCTCAATCCTAACCCTAGGCAAAACCCTAACCCTAACCCCTAACCCTAACCCGAGCCCCTAACACTAACCCTAACCCTTGCAGAAAGAAGAAGAGGGAGCAAGGTTTTGGATGTGCTGCGGTCACCTTGGTATGTCTTTTGCATGGTGAGCACGCCTGGAGCTCCTGGCTTTGTGGTTTCCTCAACCCTAACCCTAGGTGTAAGCCTAACCCTAACCCTAACCCTGAACCAAACCCTAACCCTAACCCTAACCCTAGCTCGAGCCAGAAACTGGGCCTTAGGCTGTGGCGACTTCTGAGCAGAATGACGAAGAGGGAGCAAGGTTTTGGATGTGCTGTGGTCCCCTTGGTATGCCTTTTGCATGTTGACTATCCCTGGAGCTCCTGGCTTTGTGGTTTCCTCAACCCTAACCCTAGGCGTTAGCCTAACCCTAACCCTAACCCTAACCCTAAACCAAACCCTAACCCTAACCCTAGGCTGAGCCAGAAACTGGGCATTGGGCTGTGATGAGTTCTGAGCAGAAAGAGGAAGAGGGAGCAAGGTTTTGATGTGCTGTGCTTAACTTGGCCAGCCTTTTGCATCGTTAGTGTGCCTGGGTCCCCTGGCTTTGTGGTTTTCTCAATCCTAACCCTAGGCAAAACCCTAACCCTAACCCCTAACCCTAACCCGAGCCCCTAACCCTAACCCTTGCAGAAAGAAGAAGAAGGGGCAAGGTTTTGGATGTGCTGCGGTCACCTTGGTATGTCTTTTTCATGGTGAGTACGCCTGGAGCTCCTGGCTTTGTGGTTTCCTCAACCCTAACACTAGGCGTAAGCCTAACCCTAACCCTAACCTTAAACCAAACCCTAACCCTAGGCTGAGCCAGAAACTGGGCATTGGGCTGTGGTGAGTTCCGAGCAGAAAGAGGAAGAGGGAGCAGGGTTTTGATGTGCTGTGCTTAACTTGGCCGGCATTTTGCATGGTTAGTGTGTCTGGGTCCCCTGGCTTTGTGGTTTTCTCAACCCTAACCCTAACCCTAGGCGTAACCCTGACCCAACCCCTACCTTGAGCCAGAAATCCAGCAGAGGGTTGTGGCGAGTTCTGAGCAGAATGAGGAAGAGGGAGCAAGGTTTTGGATGTGCTGCGGTCCCCTTGCTATGTCTTTCGCATGGTGAGCACGCCTGGAGCTCCTGGCTTTGTGGTTTCCTCAACCCTAACCCTAGGCGTTAGCCTAACCCTAACCCTAAACCAAACCCTAACCCTAACCCTAGGCCGAGCCAGAAACTGGGCATTGGGCTGTGATGAGTTCCGAGCAGAAAGAGGAAGAGGTAGCAAGGTTTTGATGTGCTGTGCTTAACTTGGCCAGCCTTTTGCATGGTTAGTGTGCCTGGGTCCCCTGGCTTTGTGGTTTTCTCAATCCTAACCCTAGGCAAAACCCTAACCCTAACCCCTAACCCTCACCCGAGCCCCTAACCCTAACCCTAACCCTTGCAGAAAGAAGAAGAGGGAGCAAGGTTTTGGATGTGCCGTGCTTAACTTGGCCTGCCTTTTGCATGATCAGTGTCCCTGGAGCTCCTGGCTTTGTGGTTTTCTCAATCCTAACCCTAGGCATAACCCTAACCCTAACCCCTAACCCTAACCCGAGCCCCTAACCCTAACCCTAACCCTTGCAGAAAGAAGAAGAGGGAGCAAGGTTTTGGATGTGCTGTGGTCCCCTTGGTATGCCTTTCGCATGGTGAGCACGCCTGGAGCTCCTGGCTTTGTGGTTTCCTCAACCCTAACCCTAGGCATAACCCTAACCCTAGCCCTAAGCCTAACCCTAGACTGAGGCAGTAATCGGGCATTGGGCTGTGGTGAGTTCCGAGCAGAATGACAAAGAGGGAGCAAGGATTTGGATGTGCTACGCTCAACTTGGCCTGCCTTTTGCATGGGGAGTATCCCTGGAGCTCCTGGCTTTGTGGTTTTCTGAACCCTAACCCTCGGCATAACCCTAACCCTAGCCCTAAGCCTAACCCTAGACTGAGGCAGAAATCGGGCATTGGGCTGTGGTGAGTTCCGAGCAGAATGACAAAGAGGGAGCAAGGATTTGGATGTGCTACGCTCAACTTGGCCTGCCTTTTGCATGGTGAGTATCCCTGGAGCTCCTGGCTTTGTGGTTTTCTGAACCCTAACCCTAGGCATAACCCTAACTCTAGGCATAACCCTAACCCTAGGCATAACCCTAACCCTAGCCCTAAGCCTAACCCTAGACTGAGGCAGAAATCGGGCATTGGGCTGTGGTGAGTTCCGAGCAGAATGACGAAGAGGGAGAGGGGATTTGGATGTGCTACGCTCAACTTGGCCTGCCTTTTGCATGGGGAGTATCCCTGGGTCCCCTGGCTTTGTGGTTTTCTCAATCCTAACCCTAGGCATAACCCTAACCCTAACCCCTAACCCTAACCCCTAACACTACCCGAGCCCCTCACCCTAACCCTTGCAGAAAGAAGAAGAGGGAGCAAGGTTTTGGATGTGCCGTGCTTAACTTGGCCTGCCTTTCGCATGATCAGTGTCCCTGGAGCTCCTGGCTTTGTGGTTTTGTGAACCCTAACCCTAGGCATAACCCTAACCCTAGCCCTAAGCCTAACCCTAGACTGAGCCAGTAATTGGGCATTGGGCTGTGGGAAGTTCTGAGCAGAATGACAAAGAGGGAGCAAGGATTTGGATGTGCTACGCTCAACTTGGCCTGCCTTTTGCATGGGGAGTATCCCTGGAGCTCCTGGCTTTGTGGTTTTGTGAACCCTAACCCTAGGCATAACCCTAACCCTAGCCCTAAGCCTAACCCTAGACTGAGCCAGTAATCGGGCATTGGGCTGTGGGGAGTTCCGAGCAGAATGACGAAGAGGGAGACGGGATTTGGATGTGCTACGCTCAACTTGGCCTGCCTTTTGCATGGTGAGTATCCCTGGAGCTCCTGGCTTTGTGGTTTTGTGAACCCTAACCCTAGGCATAACCCTAACCCTAGCCCTAAGCCTAACCCTAGACTGAGCCAGTAATCGGGCATTGGGCTGTGGGGAGTTCCGAGCAGAATGACAAAGAGGGAGCAATGATTTGGATGTGCTACGCTCAACTTGGCCTGCCTTTTGCATGTTGAGTATCCCTGGAGCTCCTGGCTTTGTGGTTTTGTGAACCCTAACCCTAGGCATAACCCTAACCCTAGCCCTAAGCCTAACCCTAGACTGAGGCAGTAATAGGGCATTGGGCTGTGGTGAGTTCCGAGCAGAATGAAGAAGAGGGAGAGGGGATTTGGATGTGCTACGCTCAACTTGGCCTGCCTTTTGCATGGTGTGTATCCCTGGAGCTCCTGGCTTTGTGGTTTTCTGAACCCTAACCCTAGGCATAACCCTAACCCTAGGCATAACCCTAACCCTAGCCCTAAGCCGAACCCTAGACTGAGGCAGAAATCGGGCATTGGGCTGTGGTGAGTTCCGAGCAGAATGACGAAGAGGGAGCAAGGATTTGGATGTGCTATGCTCAACTTGGCCTGCCTTTTGCATGGTGAGTATCCCTGGAGCTCCTGGCTTTGTGGTTTTCTGAACCCTAACCCTAGGCTTACCCTAACCCTAGCCCTAAGCCTAACCCTAGACTGAGGCAGAAATCGGGCAGGGCTGTGGTGAGTTCCGAGCAGAATGACGAAGAGGGAGAGGGGATTTGGATGTGCTACGCTCAACTTGGCCTGCCTTTTGCATGGGGAGTATCCCTGGATCTCCTGGCTTTGTGGTTTTGTGAACCCTAACCCTAGGCATAACCCTAACCCTAGCCCTAAGCCTAACCCTAGACTGAGGCAGTAATCGGGCATTGGGCTGTGGTGAGTTCCGAGCAGAATGACAAAGAGGGAGCAAGGATTTGGATGTGCTACGCTCAACTTGGCCTGCCTTTTGCATGGTGAGTATCCCTGGAGCTCCTGGCTTTGTGGTTTTGTGAACCCTAACCTGAGGCATAACCCTAACCCTAGCCCTAAGCCTAACCCTAGGCATAACCCTAACCCTAGCCCTAAGCCTAACCCTAGACTGAGGCAGAAATCGGGCATTGGGCTGTGGGGAGTTCCGAGCAGAATGACGAAGAGGGAGAGGGGATTTGGATGTGCTACGCTCAACTTGGCCTGCCTTTTGCATGCTTAGTGTGCCTGGGTCCCCTGGCTTTGTGGTTTTCTCAATCCTAACCCTAGTCAAAACCCTAACCCTAACCCTACCCCTAACCCTAACCCCTAACCCTAACACGAGCCCCTAACCCTAACCCTTGCAGAAAGAAGAAGAGGGAGCAAGGTTTTGGATGTGCCGTGCTTAACTTGGCCTGCCTTTCGCATGATCAGTGTCCCTGGAGCTCCTGGCTTTGTGGTTTTGTGAACCTTAACCCTAGGCATAACCCTAACCCTAGCCCTAAGCCTAACCCTAGACTGAGCCAGTAATCTGGCATTGGGCTGTGGTGAGTTCCGAGCAGAATGACAAAGAGGGAGCAAGGATTTGGATGTGCTGCGCTCAACTTGGCCTGCCTTTTGCATGTTGAGTATCCCTGGAGCTCCTGGCTTTGTGGTTTTGTGAACCCTAACCCTCGGCATAACCCTAACCCTAGCCCTAAGCCTAACCCTAGACTGAGGCAGAAATCGGGCATTGGGCTGTGGTGAGTTCCAAGCAGAATGACGAAGAGGGAGCAAGGATTTGGATGTGCCGTGCTTAACTTGGCCTGCCTTTTGCATGGGGAGTATCCCTGGAGCTCCTGGCTTTGTGGTTTTCTGAACCCTAACCCTAGGCATAACCCTAACCCTAGCCCTAAGCCTAACCCTAGACTGAGCCAGTAATCGGGCATTGGGCTGTGGTGAGTTCCGAGCAGAATGACGAAGAGGGAGAGGGGATTTGGATGTGCTACGCTCAACTTGGCCTGCCTTTTGCATGCTTAGTGTGCCTGGGTCCCCTGGCTTTGTGGTTTTCTCAATCCTAACCCTAGTCAAAACCCTAACCCTAACCCTACCCCTAACCCTAACCCCTAACCCTAACACGAGCCCCTAACCCTAACCCTTGCAGAAAGAAGAAGAGGGAGCAAGGTTTTGGATGTGCCGTGCTTAACTTGGCCTGCCTTTCGCATGATCAGTGTCCCTGGAGCTCCTGGCTTTGTGGTTTTGTGAACCCTAACCCTAGGCATAACCCTAACCCTAGCCCTAAGCCTAACCCTAGACTGAGGCAGTAATCGGGCATTGGGCTGTGGTGAGTTCCGAGCAGAATGACAAAGAGGGAGCAAGGATTTGGATGTGCTACGCTCAACTTGGCCTGCCTTTTGCATGGTGAGTATCCCTGGAGCTCCTGGCTTTGTGGTTTTCTGAACCCTAACCCTAGGCATAACCCTAACCCTAGCCCTAAGCCTAACCCTAGACTGAGGCAGAAATCGGGCATTGGGCTGTGGGGAGTTCCGAGGAGAATGACAAAGAGGGAGAGGGGATTTGGATGTGCTACGCTCAACTTGGCCTGCCTTTTGCATGGGGAGTATCCCTGGAGCTCCTGGCTTTGTGGTTTTCTGAACCCTAACCCTAGGCATAACCCTAACCCTAGCCCTAAGCCTAACCCTAGACTGAGGCAGATATCGGGCATTGGGCTGTGGTGAGTTCCGAGCAGAATGACGAAGAGGGAGCAAGGATTTGGATGTGCTACGCTCAACTTGGCCTGCCTTTTGCATGGGGAGTATCCCTGGAGCTCCTGGCTTTGTGGTTTTGTGAACCCTAACCCTAGGCATAACCCTAACCCTAGCCCTAAGCCTAACCCTAGACTGAGCCAGTAATCGGGCATTGGGCCGTGGTGAGTTCCGAGCAGAATGACAAAGAGGGAGCAACGATTTGGATGTGCTACACTCAACTTGGCCTGCCTTTTGCATGGGGAGTATCCCTGGAGTTCCTGGCTTTGTGGTTTTCTGAACCCTAACCCTAGGCATAACCCTAACCCTAGCCCTAAGCCTAACCCTAGACTGAGGCAGAAATCGGGCATTGGGCTGTGGTGAGTTCCGAGCAGAATGACAAAGAGGGAGAGGGGAATTGGATGTGCTACGCTCAACTTGGCCTGCCTTTTGCATGGGGAGTATCCCTGGAGCTCCTGGCTTTGTGGTTTTGTGAACCCTAACCCTAGGCATAACCCTAACCCTAGCCCTAAGCCTAACCCTAGACTGAGCCAGTAATCGGGCATTGGGCTGTGGGGAGTTCCCAGCAGAATGACGAAGAGGGAGAGGGGATTTGGATGTGCTACGCTCAACTTGGCCTGCCTTTTGCATGGGGAGTATCCCTGGAGCTCCTGGCTTTGTGGTTTTGTGAACCCTAACCCTAGGCATAACCCTAACCCTAGCCCTAAGCCTAACCCTAGACTGAGGCAGTAATCGGGCATTGGGCTGTGGTGAGTTCCAAGCAGAATGACGAAGAGGGAGCAAGGATTTGGATGTGCTACGCTCAACTTGGCCTGCCTTTTGCATGGGGAGTATCCCTGGAGCTCCTGGCTTTGTGGTTTTCTGAACCCTAACCCTAGGCATAACCCTAACCCTAACCCTAAGCCTAACCCTAGACTGAGGCAGAAATCGGGCATTGGGCTGTGGTGAGTTCCGAGCAGAATGACGAAGAGGGAGCAAGGATTTGGATGTGCTACGCTCAACTTGGCCTGCCTTTTGCATGGTGAGTATCCCTGGAGCTCCTGGCTTTGTGGTTTTGTGAACCCTAACCCTAGGCATAACCCTAACCCTAGCCCTAAGCCTAACCCTAGACTGAGCCAGTAATCGGGCATTGGGCTGTGGTGAGTTCCGAGCAGAATGACGAAGAGGGAGCAAGGATTTGGATGTGCTACGCTCAACTTGGCCTGCCTTTTGCATGGGGAGTATCCCTGGATCTCCTGGCTTTGTGGTTTTCTGAACCCTAACCCTAGGCATAACCCTAACCCTAGGCATAAGCCTAACCCTAGACTGAGGCAGAAATCGGGCATTGGGCTGTGGTGAGTTCCGAGCAGAATGACGAAGAGGGAGCAAGGATTTGGATGTGCTAGGCTCAACTTGGCCTGCCTTTTGCATGGGGAGTATCCCTGGAGCTCCTGGCTTTGTGGTTTTCTGAACCCTAACCCTAGGCATAACCCTAACCCTAGGCATAACCCTAACCCTAGGCATAACCCTAACCCTAGCCCTAAGCCTAACCCTAGACTGAGGCAGAAATCGGGCATTGGGCTGTGGGGAGTTCCGAGGAGAATGACGAAGAGGGAGAGGGGATTTGGATGTGCTACGCTCAACTTGGCCTGCCTTTTGCATGCTTAGTGTGCCTGGGTCCCCTGGCTTTGTGGTTTTCTCAATCCTAACCCTAGTCAAAACCCTAACCCTAACCCTACCCCTAACCCTAACCCCTAACCCTAACACGAGCCCCTAACCCTAACCCTTGCAGAAAGAAGAAGAGGGAGCAAGGTTTTGGATGTGCCGTGCTTAACTTGGCCTGCCTTTCGCATGATCAGTGTCCCTGGAGCTCCTGGCTTTGTGGTTTTGTGAACCTTAACCCTAGGCATAACCCTAACCCTAGCCCTAAGCCTAACCCTAGACTGAGGCAGAAATCGGGCATTGGGCTGTGGTGAGTTCCGAGCAGAATGACGAAGAGGGAGCAAGGATTTGGATGTGCCGTGCTTAACTTGGCCTGCCTTTTGCATGGTGTGTATCCCTGGAGCTCCTGGCTTTGTGGTTTTCTGAACCCTAACCCTAGGCATAACCCTAACCCTAGGCATAACCCTAACCCTAGGCATAACCCTAACCCTAGCCCTAAGCCTAACCCTAGACTGAGGCAGAAATCGGGCATTGGGCTGTGGGGAGTTCCGAGCAGAATGACGAAGAGGGAGAGGGGATTTGGATGTGCTACGCTCAACTTGGCCTGCCTTTTGCATGCTTAGTGTGCCTGGGTCCCCTGGCTTTGTGGTTTTCTCAATCCTAACCCTAGTCAAAACCCTAACCCTAGCCCTAACCCTAACCCCTAACCCTAACACGAGCCCCTAACCCTAACCCTTGCAGAAAGAAGAAGAGGGAGCAAGGTTTTTGATGTGCCGTGCATAACTTGGCCTGCCTTTCACATGATCAGTGTCCCTGGAGCTCCTGGCTTTGTGGTTTTGTGAACCCTAACCCTAGGCATAACCCTAACCCTAGCCCTAAGCCTAACCCTAGACTGAGGCAGAAATCGGGCATTCGGCTGTGGTGAGTTCCGAGCAGAATGACGAAGAGGGAGCAAGGATTTGGATGTGCCGTGCTTAACTTGGCCTGCCTTTTGCATGGTGTGTATCCCTGGAGCTCCTGGCTTTGTGGTTTTGTGAACCCTAACCCTAGGCATAACCCTAACCCTAGGCATAACCCTAACCCTAGCCCTAAGCCTAACCCTAGACTGAGGCAGAAATCGGGCATTGGGCTGTGGTGAGTTCCGAGCAGAATGACGAAGAGGGAGCAAGGGTTTGGATGTGCTACGCTCAACTTGGCCTGCCTTTTGCATGGTGAGTATCCCTGGGTCCCCTGGCTTTGTGGTTTTCTCAATCCTAACCCTAGGCAAAACCCTAACCCTAACCCTACCCCTAACCCTAACCCCTAACCCTAACACGAGCCCCTAACCCTAACCCTTGCAGAAAGAAGAAGAGGGAGCAAGGTTTTGGATGTGCCGTGCTTAACTTGGCCTGCCTTTCGCATGATCAGTGTCCCTGGAGCTCCTGGCTTTGTGGTTTTGTGAACCCTAACCCTAGGCATAACCCTAACCCTAGCCCTAAGCCTAACCCTAGACTGAGCCAGTAATCTGGCATTGGGCTGTGGTGAGTTCCGAGCAGAATGACAAAGAGGGAGCAAGGATTTGGATGTGCTGCGCTCAACTTGGCCTGCCTTTTGCATGGTGAGTATCCCTGGAGCTCCTGGCTTTGTGGTTTTGTGAACCCTAACCCTCGGCATAACCCTAACCCTAGCCCTAAGCCTAACCCTAGACTGAGGCAGAAATCGGGCATTGGGCTGTGGTGAGTTCCAAGCAGAATGACGAAGAGGGAGCAAGGATTTGGATGTGCCGTGCTTAACTTGGCCTGCCTTTTGCATGGTGTGTGTCCCTGGAGCTCCTGGCTTTGTGGTTTTGTGAACCCTAACCCTAGGCATAACCCTAACCCTAGGCATAACCCTAACCCTAGACTGAGGCAGATATCGGGCATTGGGCTGTGGTGAGTTCCGAGCAGAATGACAAAGAGGGAGCAAGGATTTGGATGTGCTACGCTCAACTTGGCCTGCCTTTTGCATGGGGAGTATCCCTGGAGCTCCTGGCTTTGTGGTTTTGTGAACCCTAACCCTAGGCATAACCCTAACCCTAGCCCTAAGCCTAACCCTAGACTGAGGCAGAAATCGGGCATTGGGCTGTGGTGAGTTCCGAGCAGAAAGAGGAAGAGGTAGCAAGGTTTTGATGAGCTGTGCTTAACTTGGCCAGCCTTTGTATGGTTAGTGTGCCTGGGTCCCCTGGCTTTGTGGTTTTCTCAATCCTAACCCTAGGCAAAACCCTAACCCTAACCCCTAACCCTAACCCGAGCCCCTAACACTAACCCTAACCCTTGCAGAAAGAAGAAGAGGGAGCAAGGTTTTGGATGTGCCGTGCTTAACGTGGCCTGCCTTTTGCATGATCAGTGTCCCTGGAGCTCCTGGCTTTGTGGTTTTCTCAATCCTAACCCTAGGCATAACCCTAACCCTAACCCCTAACCCTAACCCGAGCCCCTAACCCTAACCCTAACCCTTGCAGAAAGAAGAAGAGGGAGCAAGGTTTTGGATGTGCTGCGGTCACCTTGGTATGCCTTTCGCATGGTGAGCACGCCTGGAGCTCCTGGCTTTGTGGTTTCCTCAACCCTAACCCTAGGTGTAAGCCTAACCCTAACCCTAACCCTGAACCAAACCCTAACCCTAACCCTAACCCTAGCTCGAGCCAGAAACTGGGCCTTAGGCTGTGGCGACTTCTGAGCAGAATGACGAAGAGGGAGCAAGGTTTTGGATGTGCTGTGGTCCCCTTGGTATGCCTTTTGCATGTTGACTATCCCTGGAGCTCCTGGCTTTGTGGTTTCCTCAACCCTAACCCTAGGCGTTAGCCTAACCCTAACCCTAACCCTAACCCTAAACCAAACCCTAACCCTAACCCTAGGCTGAGCCAGAAACTGGGCATTGGGCTGTGATGAGTTCTGAGCAGAAAGAGGAAGAGGGAGCAAGGTTTTGATGTGCTGTGCTTAACTTGGCCAGCCTTTTGCATGGTTAGTGTGCCTGGGTCCCCTGGCTTTGTGGTTTTCTCAATCCTAACCCTAGGCAAAACCCTAACCCTAACCCCTAACCCTAACCCCTAACCCTAACCCGAGCCCCTAACCCTAACCCTAACCCTTGCAGAAAGAAGAAGAGGGAGCTAGGTTTTGGATGTGCCGTGCTTAACTTGGCCTGCCTTTTGCATGATCAGTGTCCCTGGAGCTCCTGGCTTTGTGGTTTTCTCAACCTTAACCCTAGGCATAAGCCTAACCCTAACCCAAGGCCTAACCCTATCCCTAACCCTACCTTGAGCCAGAAATCCGGCAGAGGGTTCTGGCAAGTTCTGAGCAGAATAACAAAGAGGGAGCAAGGTTTTGGATGTGCTGCGGTCCCCTTGCTATGTCTTTCGCATGGTGAGCATGCCTGGAGCTCCTGGCTTTGTGGTTTCCTCAACCCTAACCCTAGGCGTTAGCCTAACCCTAACCCTAAACCAAACCCTAACCCTAACCCTAGGCCGAGCCAGAAACTGGGCATTGGGCTGTGATGAGTTCCGAGCAGAAAGAGGAAGAGGTAGCAAGGTTTTGATGTGCTGTGCTTAACTTGGCCAGCCTTTTGCATGGTTAGTGTGCCTGGGTCCCCTGGCTTTGTGGTTTTCTCAATCCTAACCCTAGGCAAAACCCTAACCCTAACCCCTAACCCTAACCCGAGCCCCTAACCCTAACCCTAACCCTTGCAGAAAGAAGAAGAGGGAGCAAGGTTTTGGATGTGCCGTGCTTAACTTGGCCTGCCTTTTGCATGATCAGTGTCCCTGGAGCTCCTGGCTTTGTGGTTTTCTCAATCCTAACCCTAGGCATAACCCTAACCCTAACCCCTAACCCTAACCCGAGCCCCTAACCCTAACCCTAACCCTTGCAGAAAGAAGAAGAGGGAGCAAGGTTTTGGATGTGCTGTGGTCCCCTTGGTATGCCTTTCGCATGGTGAGCACGCCTGGAGCTCCTGGCTTTGTGGTTTCCTCAACCCTAACCCTAGGCATAACCCTAACCCTAGCCCTAAGCCTAACCCTAGACTGAGGCAGTAATCGGGCATTGGGCTGTGGTGAGTTCCGAGCAGAATGACAAAGAGGGAGCAAGGATTTGGATGTGCTACGCTCAACTTGGCCTGCCTTTTGCATGGGGAGTATCTCTGGAGCTCCTGGCTTTGTGGTTTTCTGAACCCTAACCCTCGGCATAACCCTAACCCTAGCCCTAAGCCTAACCCTAGACTGAGGCAGAAATCGGGCATTGGGCTGTGGTGAGTTCCGAGCAGAATGACAAAGAGGGAGCAAGGATTTGGATGTGCTACGCTCAACTTGGCCTGCCTTTTGCATGGTGAGTATCCCTGGAGCTCCTGGCTTTGTGGTTTTCTGAACCCTAACCCTAGGCATAACCCTAACCCTAGGCATAACCCTAACCCTAGGCATAACCCTAACCCTAGCCCTAAGCCTAACCCTAGACTGAGGCAGAAATCGGGCATTGGGCTGTGGTGAGTTCCGAGCAGAATGACGAAGAGGGAGAGGGGATTTGGATGTGCTACGCTCAACTTGGCCTGCCTTTTGCATGGGGAGTATCCCTGGGTCCCCTGGCTTTGTGGTTTTCTCAATCCTAACCCTAGTCAGAACCCTAACCCTAACCCCTAAGCCTAACCCCTAACACTAACCCGAGCCCCTAACCCTAACCCTTGCAGAAAGAAGAAGAGGGAGCAAGGTTTTGGATGTGCCGTGCTTAACTTGGCCTGCCTTTCGCATGATCAGTGTCCCTGGAGCTCCTGGCTTTGTGGTTTTGTGAACCCTAACCCTAGGCATAACCCTAACCCTAGCCCTAAGCCTAACCCTAGACTGAGCCAGTAATCGGGCATTGGGCTGTGGGAAGTTCTGAGCAGAATGACAAAGAGGGAGCAAGGATTTGGATGTGCTACGCTCAACTTGGCCTGCCTTTTGCATGGGGAGTATCCCTGGAGCTCCTGGCTTTGTGGTTTTGTGAACCCTAACCCTAGGCATAACCCTAACCCTAGCCCTAAGCCTAACCCTAGACTGAGCCAGTAATCGGGCATTGGGCTGTGGTGAGTTCCGAGCAGAATGACAAAGAGGGAGCAAGGATTTGGATGTGCTGCGCTCAACTTGGCCTGCCTTTTGCATGTTGAGTATCCCTGGAGCTCCTGGCTTTGTGGTTTTGTGAACCCTAACCCTCGGCATAACCCTAACCCTAGCCCTAAGCCTAACCCTAGACTGAGGCAGAAATCGGGCATTGGGCTGTGGTGAGTTCCAAGCAGAATGACGAAGAGGGAGCAAGGATTTGGATGTGCCGTGCTTAACTTGGCCTGCCTTTTGCATGGTGTGTGTCCCTGGAGCTCCTGGCTTTGTGGTTTTGTGAACCCTAACCCTAGGCATAACCCTAACCCTAGGCATAACCCTAACCCTAGCCCTAAGCCTAAGCCTAGACTGAGGCAGAAATCGGGCATTGGGCTGTGGTGAGTTCCGAGCAGAATGACGAAGAGGGAGCAAGGATTTGGATGTGCTACGCTCAACTTGGCCTGCCTTTTGCATGGGGAGTATCCCTGGGTCCCCTGGCTTTGTGGTTTTCTCAATCCTAACCCTAGTCAGAACCCTAACCCTAACCCCTAACACTAACCCGAGCCCCTAACCCTAACCCTTGCAGAAAGAAGAAGAGGGAGCAAGGTTTTGGATGTGCCGTGCTTAACTTGGCCTGCCTTTCGCATGATCAGTGTCCCTGGAGCTCCTGGCTTTGTGGTTTTGTGAACCCTAACCCTAGGCATAACCCTAACCCTAGCCCTAAGCCTAACCCTAGACTGAGCCAGTAATCGGGCATTGGGCTGTGGGAAGTTCTGAGCAGAATGACAAAGAGGGAGCAAGGATTTGGATGTGCTACGCTCAACTTGGCCTGCCTTTTGCATGGGGAGTATCCCTGGAGCTCCTGGCTTTGTGGTTTTGTGAACCCTAACCCTAGGCATAACCCTAACCCTAGCCCTAAGCCTAACCCTAGACTGAGGCAGTAATCGGGCATTGGGCTGTGGGGATTCCGAGCAGAATGACGAAGAGGGAGACGGGATTTGGATGTGCTACGCTCAACTTGGCCTGCCTTTTGCATGGTGAGTATCCCTGGAGCTCCTGGCTTTGTGGTTTTGTGAACCTTAACCCTAGGCATAACCCTAACCCTAGCCCTAAGCCTAACCCTAGACTGAGCCAGTAATCGGGCATTGGGCTGTGGGGAGTTCCGAGCAGAATGACAAAGAGGGAGCAATGATTTGGATGTGCTACGCTCAACTTGGCCTGCCTTTTGCATGTTGAGTATCCCTGGAGCTCCTGGCTTTGTGGTTTTGTGAACCCTAACCCTAGGCATAACCCTAACCCTAGCCCTAAGCCTAACCCTAGACTGAGGCAGTAATAGGGCATTGGGCTGTGGTGAGTTCCGAGCAGAATGAAGAAGAGGGAGAGGGGATTTGGATGTGCTACGCTCAACTTGGCCTGCCTTTTGCATGGTGTGTATCCCTGGAGCTCCTGGCTTTGTGGTTTTGTGAACCCTAACCCTAGGCATAACCCTAACCCTAGGCATAACCCTAACCCTAGCCCTAAGCCGAACCCTAGACTGAGGCAGAAATCGGGCATTGGGCTGTGGTGAGTTCCGAGCAGAATGACGAAGAGGGAGCAAGGATTTGGATGTGCTATGCTCAACTTGGCCTGCCTTTTGCATGGTGAGTATCCCTGGAGCTCCTGGCTTTGTGGTTTTCTGAACCCTAACCCTAGGCTTACCCTAACCCTAGCCCTAAGCCTAACCCTAGACTGAGGCAGAAATCGGGCAGGGCTGTGGTGAGTTCCGAGCAGAATGACGAAGAGGGAGAGGGGATTTGGATGTGCTACGCTCAACTTGGCCTGCCTTTTGCATGGGGAGTATCCCTGGATCTCCTGGCTTTGTGGTTTTCTGAACCCTAACCCTAGGCATAACCCTAACCCTAGCCCTAAGCCTAACCCTAGACTGAGGCAGTAATCGGGCATTGGGCTGTGGTGAGTTCCGAGCAGAATGACAAAGAGGGAGCAAGGATTTGGATGTGCTACGCTCAACTTGGCCTGCCTTTTGCATGGTGAGTATCCCTGGAGCTCCTGGCTTTGTGGTTTTGTGAACCCTAACCTGAGGCATAACCCTAACCCTAGCCCTAAGCCTAACCCTAGGCATAACCCTAACCCTAGCCCTAAGCCTAACCCTAGACTGAGGCAGAAATCGGGCATTGGGCTGTGGGGAGTTCCGAGCAGAATGACGAAGAGGGAGAGGGGATTTGGATGTGCTAGGCTCAACTTGGCCTGCCTTTTGCATGCTTAGTGTGCCTGGGTCCCCTGGCTTTGTGGTTTTCTCAATCCTAACCCTAGTCAAAACCCTAACCCTAACCCTACCCCTAACCCTAACCCCTAACCCTAACACGAGCCCCTAACCCTAACCCTTGCAGAAAGAAGAAGAGGGAGCAAGGTTTTGGATGTGCCGTGCTTAACTTGGCCTGCCTTTCGCATGATCAGTGTCCCTGGAGCTCCTGGCTTTGTGGTTTTGTGAACCTTAACCCTAGGCATAACCCTAACCCTAGCCCTAAGCCTAACCCTAGAATGAGCCAGTAATCTGGCATTGGGCTGTGGTG
This sequence comes from Coloeus monedula, assembly GCF_965178545.1. Classification (NCBI taxonomy): domain Eukaryota; kingdom Metazoa; phylum Chordata; class Aves; order Passeriformes; family Corvidae; genus Coloeus; species Coloeus monedula. The sequence goes on from NW_028120459.1 coordinate 16,172, forward strand.
AGTTCCGAGCAGAATGACAAAGAGGGAGCAAGGATTTGGATGTGCTGCGCTCAACTTGGCCTGCCTTTTGCATGTTGAGTATCCCTGGAGCTCCTGGCTTTGTGGTTTTGTGAACCCTAACCCTCGGCATAACCCTAACCCTAGCCCTAAGCCTAACCCTAGACTGAGGCAGAAATCGGGCATTGGGCTGTGGTGAGTTCCAAGCAGAATGACGAAGAGGGAGCAAGGATTTGGATGTGCCGTGCTTAACTTGGCCTGCCTTTTGCATGGTGTGTGTCCCTGGAGCTCCTGGCTTTGTGGTTTTGTGAACCCTAACCCTAGGCATAACCCTAACCCTAGGCATAACCCTAACCCTAGCCCTAAGCCTAACCCTAGACTGAGGCAGAAATCGGGCATTGGGCTGTGGTGAGTTCCGAGCAGAATGACGAAGAGGGAGCAAGGATTTGGATGTGCTACGCTCAACTTGGCCTGCCTTTTGCATGGGGAGTATCCCTGGAGCTCCTGGCTTTGTGGTTTTCTGAAGCCTAACCCTAGGCATAACCCTAACCCTAGCCCTAAGCCTAACCCTAGACTGAGGCAGTAATCGGGCATTGGGCTGTGGTGAGTTCCGAGCAGAATGACGAAGAGGGAGAGGGGATTTGGATGTGCTACGCTCAACTTGGCCTGCCTTTTGCATGCTTAGTATGCCTGGGTCCCCTGGCTTTGTGGTTTTCTCAATCCTAACCCTAGTCAAAACCCTAACCCTAACCCTACCCCTAACCCTAACCCCTAACCCTAACACGAGCCCCTAACCCTAACCCTTGCAGAAAGAAGAAGAGGGAGCAAGGTTTTGGATGTGCCGTGCTTAACTTGGCCTGCCTTTCGCATGATCAGTGTCCCTGGAGCTCCTGGCTTTGTGGTTTTGTGAACCCTAACCCTAGGCATAACCCTAACCCTAGCCCTAAGCCTAACCCTAGACTGAGGCAGAAATCGGGCATTGGGCTGTGGGGAGTTCCGAGGAGAATGACAAAGAGGGAGAGGGGATTTGGATGTGCTACGCTCAACTTGGCCTGCCTTTTGCATGGGGAGTATCCCTGGAGCTCCTGGCTTTGTGGTTTTCTGAACCCTAACCCTAGGCATAACCCTAACCCTAGCCCTAAGCCTAACCCTAGACTGAGGCAGATATCGGGCATTGGGCTGTGGTGAGTTCCGAGCAGAATGACAAAGAGGGAGCAAGGATTTGGATGTGCTACGCTCAACTTGGCCTGCCTTTTGCATGGGGAGTATCCCTGGAGCTCCTGGCTTTGTGGTTTTGTGAACCCTAACCCTAGGCATAACCCTAACCCTAGCCCTAAGCCTAACCCTAGACTGAGCCAGTAATCGGGCATTGGGCCGTGGTGAGTTCCGAGCAGAATGACAAAGAGGGAGCAACGATTTGGATGTGCTACACTCAACTTGGCCTGCCTTTTGCATGGGGAGTATCCCTGGAGTTCCTGGCTTTGTGGTTTTGTGAACCCTAACCCTAGGCATAACCCTAACCCTAGCCCTAAGCCTAACCCTAGACTGAGGCAGAAATCGGGCATTGGGCTGTGGTGAGTTCCGAGCAGAATGACAAAGAGGGAGAGGGGATTTGGATGTGCTAGGCTCAACTTGGCCTGCCTTTTGCATGGTGAGTATCCCTGGAGCTCCTGGCTTTGTGGTTTTGTGAACCCTAACCCTAGGCATAACCCTAACCCTAGCCCTAAGCCTAACCCTAGACTGAGCCAGTAATCGGGCATTGGGCTGTGGGGAGTTCCCAGCAGAATGACGAAGAGGGAGAGGGGATTTGGATGTGCTACGCTCAACTCGGCCTGCCTTTTGCATGGTGAGTATCCCTGGAGCTCCTGGCTTTGTGGTTTTGTTAATCCTAACCCTAGGCATAACCCTAACCCTAGCCCTAAGCCTAACCCTAGACTGAGCCAGTAATCGGGCATTGGGCTGTGGTGAGTTCCGAGCAGAATGACGAAGAGGGAGCAAGGATTTGGATGTGCTACGCTCAACTTGGCCTGCCTTTTGCATGTTGAGTATCCCTGGAGCTCCTGGCTTTGTGGTTTTCTGAACCCTAACCCTAGGCATAACCCTAACCCTAGCCCTAAGCCTAACCCTAGACTGAGGCAGTAATCGGGCATTGGGCTGTGGTGAGTTCCAAGCAGAATGACGAAGAGGGAGCAAGGATTTGGATGTGCTACGCTCAACTTGGCCTGCCTTTTGCATGGTGAGTATCCCTGGAGCTCCTGGCTTTGTGGTTTTGTGAACCCTAACCCTAAGCATAACCCTAATCCTAGCCCTAAGCCTAACCCTAGACTGAGGCAGAAATCGGGCATTGGGCTGTGGTGAGTTCCGAGCAGAATGACGAAGAGGGAGAGGGGATTTGGATGTGCTACGCTCAACTTGGCCTGCCTTTTGCATGGTGAGTATCCCTGGAGCTCCTGGCTTTGTGGTTTTGTGAACCCTAACCCTAGGCATAACCCTAACCCTAGCCCTAAGCCTAACCCTAGACTGAGGCAGTAATCGGGCATTGGGCTGTGGTGAGTTCCGAGCAGAATGACGAAGAGGGAGCAAGGATTTGGATGTGCTACGCTCAACTTGGCCTGCCTTTTGCATGGTATCCCTGGAGCTCCTGGCTTTGTGGTTTTGTGAACCCTAACCCTAGGCAGAACCCTAACCCTAGGCATAAGCCTAACCCTAGACTGAGGCAGAAATCGGGCATTGGGCTGTGGTGAGTTCCGAGCAGAATGACGAAGAGGGAGCTAGGATTTGGATGTGCTAGGCTCAACTTGGCCTGCCTTTTGCATGGGGAGTATCCCTGGAGCTCCTGGCTTTGTGGTTTTGTGAACCCTAACCCTAGGCATAACCCTAACCCTAGCCCTAAACCTAACCCTAGACTGAGGCAGTAATCGGGCATTGGGCTGTGGGAAGTTCCGAGCAGAATGACAAAGAGGGAGCAAGGTTTTGGATGTGCTACGCTCAACTTGGCCTGCCTTTTGCATGGGGAGTATCCCTGGATCTCCTGGCTTTGTGGTTTTGTGAACCCTAACCCTAGGCATAACCCTAACCCTAGGCATAAGCCTAACCCTAGACTGAGGCAGAAATCGGGCATTGGGCTGTGGTGAGTTCCGAGCAGAATGACGAAGAGGGAGCTAGGATTTGGATGTGCTACTCTCAACTTGGCCTGCCTTTTGCATGGGGAGTATCCCTGGAGCTCCTGGCTTTGTGGTTTTCTGAACCCTAACCCTAGGCATAACCCTAACCCTAGGCATAACCCTAACCCTAGGCATAACCCTAACCCTAGCCCTAAGCCTAACCCTAGACTGAGGCAGAAATCGGGCATTGGGCTGTGGGGAGTTCCGAGGAGAATGACGAAGAGGGAGAGGGGATTTGGATGTGCTACGCTCAACTTGGCCTGCCTTTTGCATGCTTAGTGTGCCTGGGTCCCCTGGCTTTGTGGTTTTCTCAATCCTAACCCTAGTCAAAACCCTAACCCTAACCCTACCCCTAACCCTAACCCCTAACCCTAACCCGAGCCCCTAACCCTAACCCTTGCAGAAAGAAGAAGAGGGAGCAAGGTTTTGGATGTGCCGTGCTTAACTTGGCCTGCCTTTCGCATGATCAGTGTCCCTGGAGCTCCTGGCTTTGTGGTTTTGTGAACCTTAACCCTAGGCATAACCCTAACCCTAGCCCTAAGCCTAACCCTAGACTGAGGCAGAAATCGGGCATTGGGCTGTGGTGAGTTCCGAGCAGAATGACGAAGAGGGAGCAAGGATTTGGATGTGCCGTGCTTAACTTGGCCTGCCTTTTGCATGGTGTGTATCCCTGGAGCTCCTGGCTTTGTGGTTTTCTGAACCCTAACCCTAGGCATAACCCTAACCCTAGGCATAACCCTAACCCTAGGCATAACCCTAACCCTAGCCCTAAGCCTAACCCTAGACTGAGGCAGAAATCGGGCATTGGGCTGTGGGGAGTTCCGAGCAGAATGACGAAGAGGGAGAGGGGATTTGGATGTGCTACGCTCAACTTGGCCTGCCTTTTGCATGCTTAGTGTGCCTGGGTCCCCTGGCTTTGTGGTTTTCTCAATCCTAACCCTAGTCAAAACCCTAACCCTAGCCCTAACCCTAACCCCTAACCCTAACACGAGCCCCTAACCCTAACCCTTGCAGAAAGAAGAAGAGGGAGCAAGGTTTTGGATGTGCCGTGCATAACTTGGCCTGCCTTTCGCATGATCAGTGTCCCTGGAGCTCCTGGCTTTGTGGTTTTCTGAACCCTAACCCTAGGCATAACCCTAACCCTAGCCCTAAGCCTAACCCTAGACTGAGGCAGAAATCGGGCATTCGGCTGTGGTGAGTTCCGAGCAGAATGACGAAGAGGGAGCAAGGATTTGGATGTGCCGTGCTTAACTTGGCCTGCCTTTTGCATGGTGTGTATCCCTGGAGCTCCTGGCTTTGTGGTTTTGTGAACCCTAACCCTAGGCATAACCCTAACCCTAGGCATAACCCTAACCCTAGCCCTAAGCCTAACCCTAGACTGAGCCAGTAATCGGGCATTGGGCTGTGGTGAGTTCCGAGCAGAATGACGAAGAGGGAGCAAGGGTTTGGATGTGCTACGCTCAACTTGGCCTGCCTTTTGCATGGTGAGTATCCCTGGGTCCCCTGGCTTTGTGGTTTTCTCAATCCTAACCCTAGTCAAAACCCTAACCCTAACCCTACCCCTAACCCTAACCCCTAACCCTAACACGAGCCCCTAACCCTAACCCTTGCAGAAAGAAGAAGAGGGAGCAAGGTTTTGGATGTGCCGTGCTTAACTTGGCCTGCCTTTCGCATGATCCGTGTCCCTGGAGCTCCTGGCTTTGTGGTTTTGTGAACCCTAACCCTAGGCATAACCCTAACCCTAGCCCTAAGCCTAACCCTAGACTGAGCCAGTAATCTGGCATTGGGCTGTGGTGAGTTCCGAGCAGAATGACAAAGAGGGAGCAAGGATTTGGATGTGCTGCGCTCAACTTGGCCTGCCTTTTGCATGGTGAGTATCCCTGGAGCTCCTGGCTTTGTGGTTTTGTGAACCCTAACCCTCGGCATAACCCTAACCCTAGCCCTAAGCCTAACCCTAGACTGAGGCAGAAATCGGGCATTGGGCTGTGGTGAGTTCCAAGCAGAATGACGAAGAGGGAGCAAGGATTTGGATGTGCCGTGCTTAACTTGGCCTGCCTTTTGCATGGTGTGTGTCCCTGGAGCTCCTGGCTTTGTGGTTTTGTGAACCCTAACCCTAGGCATAACCCTAACCCTAGGCATAACCCTAACCCTAGACTGAGGCAGATATCGGGCATTGGGCTGTGGTGAGTTCCGAGCAGAATGACAAAGAGGGAGCAAGGATTTGGATGTGCTACGCTCAACTTGGCCTGCCTTTTGCATGGGGAGTATCCCTGGAGCTCCTGGCTTTGTGGTTTTGTGAACCCTAACCCTAGGCATAACCCTAACCCTAGCCCTAAGCCTAACCCTAGACTGAGGCAGAAATCGGGCATTGGGCTGTGGTGAGTTCCGAGCAGAAAGAGGAAGAGGTAGCAAGGTTTTGATGTGCTGTGCTTAACTTGGCCAGCCTTTGTATGGTTAGTGTGCCTGGGTCCCCTGGCTTTGTGGTTTTCTCAATCCTAACCCTAGGCAAAACCCTAACCCTAACCCCTAACCCTAACCCGAGCCCCTAACACTAACCCTAACCCTTGCAGAAAGAAGAAGAGGGAGCAAGGTTTTGGATGTGCCGTGCTTAACGTGGCCTGCCTTTTGCATGATCAGTGTCCCTGGAGCTCCTGGCTTTGTGGTTTTCTCAATCCTAACCCTAGGCATAACCCTAACCCTAACCCCTAACCCTAACCCGAGCCCCTAACCCTAACCCTAACCCTTGCAGAAAGAAGAAGAGGGAGCAAGGTTTTGGATGTGCTGCGGTCACCTTGGTATGCCTTTCGCATGGTGAGCACGCCTGGAGCTCCTGGCTTTGTGGTTTCCTCAACCCTAACCCTAGGTGTAAGCCTAACCCTAACCCTAACCCTGAACCAAACCCTAACCCTAACCCTAACCCTAGCTCGAGCCAGAAACTGGGCCTTAGGCTGTGGCGACTTCTGAGCAGAATGACGAAGAGGGAGCAAGGTTTTGGATGTGCTGTGGTCCCCTTGGTATGCCTTTTGCATGTTGACTATCCCTGGAGCTCCTGGCTTTGTGGTTTCCTCAACCCTAACCCTAGGCGTTAGCCTAACCCTAACCCTAACCCTAACCCTAAACCAAACCCTAACCCTAACCCTAGGCTGAGCCAGAAACTGGGCATTGGGCTGTGATGAGTTCTGAGCAGAAAGAGGAAGAGGGAGCAAGGTTTTGATGTGCTGTGCTTAACTTGGCCAGCCTTTTGCATGGTTAGTGTGCCTGGCTCCCCTGGCTTTGTGGTTTTCTCAATCCTAACCCTAGGCAAAACCCTAACCCTAACCCCTAACCCTAACCCCTAACCCTAACCCGAGCCCCTAACCCTAACCCTAACCCTTGCAGAAAGAAGAAGAGGGAGCTAGGTTTTGGATGTGCCGTGCTTAACTTGGCCTGCCTTTTGCATGATCAGTGTCCCTGGAGCTCCTGGCTTTGTGGTTTTCTCAACCTTAACCCTAGGCATAAGCCTAACCCTAACCCAAGGCCTAACCCTATCCCTAACCCTACCTTGAGCCAGAAATCCGGCAGAGGGTTCTGGCAAGTTCTGAGCAGAATAACAAAGAGGGAGCAAGGTTTTGGATGTGCTGCGGTCCCCTTGCTATGTCTTTCGCATGGTGAGCATGCCTGGAGCTCCTGGCTTTGTGGTTTCCTCAACCCTAACCCTAGGCGTTAGCCTAACCCTAACCCTAAACCAAACCCTAACCCTAACCCTAGGCCGAGCCAGAAACTGGGCATTGGGCTGTGATGAGTTCCGAGCAGAAAGAGGAAGAGGTAGCAAGGTTTTGATGTGCTGTGCTTAACTTGGCCAGCCTTTTGCATGGTTAGTGTGCCTGGGTCCCCTGGCTTTGTGGTTTTCTCAATCCTAACCCTAGGCAAAACCCTAACCCTAACCCCTAACCCTAACCCGAGCCCCTAACCCTAACCCTAACCCTTGCAGAAAGAAGAAGAGGGAGCAAGGTTTTGGATGTGCCGTGCTTAACTTGGCCTGCCTTTTGCATGATCAGTGTCCCTGGAGCTCCTGGCTTTGTGGTTTTCTCAATCCTAACCCTAGGCATAACCCTAACCCTAACCCCTAACCCTAACCCGAGCCCCTAACCCTAACCCTAACCCTTGCAGAAAGAAGAAGAGGGAGCAAGGTTTTGGATGTGCTGTGGTCCCCTTGGTATGCCTTTCGCATGGTGAGCACGCCTGGAGCTCCTGGCTTTGTGGTTTCCTCAACCCTAACCCTAGGCATAACCCTAACCCTAGCCCTAAGCCTAACCCTAGACTGAGGCAGTAATCGGGCATTGGGCTGTGGTGAGTTCCGAGCAGAATGACAAAGAGGGAGCAAGGATTTGGATGTGCTACGCTCAACTTGGCCTGCCTTTTGCATGGGGAGTATCTCTGGAGCTCCTGGCTTTGTGGTTTTGTGAACCCTAACCCTCGGCATAACCCTAACCCTAGCCCTAAGCCTAACCCTAGACTGAGGCAGAAATCGGGCATTGGGCTGTGGTGAGTTCCGAGCAGAATGACAAAGAGGGAGCAAGGATTTGGATGTGCTACGCTCAACTTGGCCTGCCTTTTGCATGGTGAGTATCCCTGGAGCTCCTGGCTTTGTGGTTTTCTGAACCCTAACCCTAGGCATAACCCTAACCCTAGGCATAACCCTAACCCTAGGCATAACCCTAACCCTAGCCCTAAGCCTAACCCTAGACTGAGGCAGAAATCGGGCATTGGGCTGTGGTGAGTTCCGAGCAGAATGACGAAGAGGGAGAGGGGATTTGGATGTGCTACGCTCAACTTGGCCTGCCTTTTGCATGGGGAGTATCCCTGGGTCCCCTGGCTTTGTGGTTTTCTCAATCCTAACCCTAGTCAGAACCCTAACCCTAACCCCTAACCCTAACCCCTAACACTAACCCGAGCCCCTAACCCTAACCCTTGCAGAAAGAAGAAGAGGGAGCAAGGTTTTGGATGTGCCGTGCTTAACTGGGCCTGCCTTTCGCATGATCAGTGTCCCTGGAGCTCCTGGCTTTGTGGTTTTGTGAACCCTAACCCTAGGCATAACCCTAAGCCTAGCCCTAAGCCAAACCCTAGACTGAGCCAGTAATCGGGCATTGGGCTGTGGGAAGTTCTGAGCAGAATGACAAAGAGGGAGCAAGGATTTGGATGTGCTACGCTCAACTTGGCCTGCCTTTTGCATGGGGAGTATCCCTGGAGCTCCTGGCTTTGTGGTTTTGTGAACCCTAACCCTAGGCATAACCCTAACCCTAGCCCTAAGCCTAACCCTAGACTGAGGCAGTAATCGGGCATTGGGCTGTGGGGAGTTCCGAGCAGAATGACGAAGAGGGAGACGGGATTTGGATGTGCTACGCTCAACTTGGCCTGCCTTTTGCATGGTGAGTATCCCTGGAGCTCCTGGCTTTGTGGTTTTGTGAACCCTAACCCTAGGCATAACCCTAACCCTAGCCCTAAGCCTAACCCTAGACTGAGCCAGTAATCGGGCATTGGGCTGTGGTGAGTTCCGAGCAGAATGACAAAGAGGGAGCAAGGATTTGGATGTGCTGCGCTCAACTTGGCCTGCCTTTTGCATGTTGAGTATCCCTGGAGCTCCTGGCTTTGTGGTTTTGTGAACCCTAACCCTCGGCATAACCCTAACCCTAGCCCTAAGCCTAACCCTAGACTGAGGCAGAAATCGGGCATTGGGCTGTGGTGAGTTCCAAGCAGAATGACGAAGAGGGAGCAAGGATTTGGATGTGCCGTGCTTAACTTGGCCTGCCTTTTGCATGGTGTGTGTCCCTGGAGCTCCTGGCTTTGTGGTTTTGTGAACCCTAACCCTAGGCATAACCCTAACCCTAGGCATAACCCTAACCCTAGCCCTAAGCCTAAGCCTAGACTGAGGCAGAAATCGGGCATTGGGCTGTGGTGAGTTCCGAGCAGAATGACGAAGAGGGAGCAAGGATTTGGATGTGCTACGCTCAACTTGGCCTGCCTTTTGCATGGGGAGTATCCCTGGGTCCCCTGGCTTTGTGGTTTTCTCAATCCTAACCCTAGTCAGAACCCTAACCCTAACCCCTAACACTAACCCGAGCCCCTAACCCTAACCCTTGCAGAAAGAAGAAGAGGGAGCAAGGTTTTGGATGTGCCGTGCTTAACTTGGCCTGCCTTTCGCATGATCAGTGTCCCTGGAGCTCCTGGCTTTGTGGTTTTGTGAACCCTAACCCTAGGCATAACCCTAACCCTAGCCCTAAGCCTAACCCTAGACTGAGCCAGTAATCGGGCATTGGGCTGTGGGAAGTTCTGAGCAGAATGACAAAGAGGGAGCAAGGATTTGGATGTGCTACGCTCAACTTGGCCTGCCTTTTGCATGGGGAGTATCCCTGGAGCTCCTGGCTTTGTGGTTTTGTGAACCCTAACCCTAGGCATAACCCTAACCCTAGCCCTAAGCCTAACCCTAGACTGAGGCAGTAATCGGGCATTGGGCTGTGGGGATTCCGAGCAGAATGACGAAGAGGGAGACGGGATTTGGATGTGCTACGCTCAACTTGGCCTGCCTTTTGCATGGTGAGTATCCCTGGAGCTCCTGGCTTTGTGGTTTTGTGAACCTTAACCCTAGGCATAACCCTAACCCTAGCCCTAAGCCTAACCCTAGACTGAGGCAGTAATCGGGCATTGGGCTGTGGGGAGTTCCGAGCAGAATGACAAAGAGGGAGCAATGATTTGGATGTGCTACGCTCAACTTGGCCTGCCTTTTGCATGTTGAGTATCCCTGGAGCTCCTGGCTTTGTGGTTTTGTGAACCCTAACCCTAGGCATAACCCTAACCCTAGCCCTAAGCCTAACCCTAGACTGAGGCAGTAATAGGGCATTGGGCTGTGGTGAGTTCCGAGCAGAATGAAGAAGAGGGAGAGGGGATTTGGATGTGCTACGCTCAACTTGGCCTGCCTTTTGCATGGTGTGTATCCCTGGAGCTCCTGGCTTTGTGGTTTTGTGAACCCTAACCCTAGGCATAACCCTAACCCTAGGCATAACCCTAACCCTAGCCCTAAGCCGAACCCTAGACTGAGGCAGAAATCGGGCATTGGGCTGTGGTGAGTTCCGAGCAGAATGACGAAGAGGGAGCAAGGATTTGGATGTGCTATGCTCAACTTGGCCTGCCTTTTGCATGGTGAGTATCCCTGGAGCTCCTGGCTTTGTGGTTTTCTGAACCCTAACCCTAGGCTTACCCTAACCCTAGCCCTAAGCCTAACCCTAGACTGAGGCAGAAATCGGGCAGGGCTGTGGTGAGTTCCGAGCAGAATGACGAAGAGGGAGAGGGGATTTGGATGTGCTACGCTCAACTTGGCCTGCCTTTTGCATGGGGAGTATCCCTGGATCTCCTGGCTTTGTGGTTTTGTGAACCCTAACCCTAGGCATAACCCTAACCCTAGCCCTAAGCCTAACCCTAGACTGAGGCAGTAATCGGGCATTGGGCTGTGGTGAGTTCCGAGCAGAATGACAAAGAGGGAGCAAGGATTTGGATGTGCTACGCTCAACTTGGCCTGCCTTTTGCATGGTGAGTATCCCTGGAGCTCCTGGCTTTGTGGTTTTGTGAACCCTAACCTGAGGCATAACCCTAACCCTAGCCCTAAGCCTAACCCTAGGCATAACCCTAACCCTAGCCCTAAGCCTAACCCTAGACTGAGGCAGAAATCGGGCATTGGGCTGTGGGGAGTTCCGAGCAGAATGACGAAGAGGGAGAGGGGATTTGGATGTGCTACGCTCAACTTGGCCTGCCTTTTGCATGCTTAGTGTGCCTGGGTCCCCTGGCTTTGTGGTTTTCTCAATCCTAACCCTAGTCAAAACCCTAACCCTAACCCTACCCCTAACCCTAACCCCTAACCCTAACACGAGCCCCTAACCCTAACCCTTGCAGAAAGAAGAAGAGGGAGCAAGGTTTTGGATGTGCCGTGCTTAACTTGGCCTGCCTTTCGCATGATCAGTGTCCCTGGAGCTCCTGGCTTTGTGGTTTTGTGAACCTTAACCCTAGGCATAACCCTAACCCTAGCCCTAAGCCTAACCCTAGACTGAGCCAGTAATCTGGCATTGGGCTGTGGTGAGTTCCGAGCAGAATGACAAAGAGGGAGCAAGGATTTGGATGTGCTGCGCTCAACTTGGCCTGCCTTTTGCATGTTGAGTATCCCTGGAGCTCCTGGCTTTGTGGTTTTGTGAACCCTAACCCTCGGCATAACCCTAACCCTAGCCCTAAGCCTAACCCTAGACTGAGGCAGAAATCGGGCATTGGGCTGTGGTGAGTTCCAAGCAGAATGACGAAGAGGGAGCAAGGATTTGGATGTGCCGTGCTTAACTTGGCCTGCCTTTTGCATGGTGTGTGTCCCTGGAGCTCCTGGCTTTGTGGTTTTGTGAACCCTAACCCTAGGCATAACCCTAACCCTAGGCATAACCCTAACCCTAGCCCTAAGCCTAAGCCTAGACTGAGGCAGAAATCGGGCATTGGGCTGTGGTGAGTTCCGAGCAGAATGACGAAGAGGGAGCAAGGATTTGGATGTGCTACGCTCAACTTGGCCTGCCTTTTGCATGGGGAGTATCCCTGGAGCTCCTGGCTTTGTGGTTTTCTGAAGCCTAACCCTAGGCATAACCCTAACCCTAGCCCTAAGCCTAACCCTAGACTGAGGCAGTAATCGGGCATTGGGCTGTGGTGAGTTCCGAGCAGAATGACGAAGAGGGAGAGGGGATTTGGATGTGCTACGCTCAACTTGGCCTGCCTTTTGCATGCTTAGTATGCCTGGGTCCCCTGGCTTTGTGGTTTTCTCAATCCTAACCCTAGTCAAAACCCTAACCCTAACCCTACCCCTAACCCTAACCCCTAACCCTAACACGAGCCCCTAACCCTAACCCTTGCAGAAAGAAGAAGAGGGAGCAAGGTTTTGGATGTGCCGTGCTTAACTTGGCCTGCCTTTCGCATGATCAGTGTCCCTGGAGCTCCTGGCTTTGTGGTTTTGTGAACCCTAACCCTAGGCATAACCCTAACCCTAGCCCTAAGCCTAACCCTAGACTGAGGCAGAAATCGGGCATTGGGCTGTGGGGAGTTCCGAGGAGAATGACAAAGAGGGAGAGGGGATTTGGATGTGCTACGCTCAACTTGGCCTGCCTTTTGCATGGGGAGTATCCCTGGAGCTCCTGGCTTTGTGGTTTTCTGAACCCTAACCCTAGGCATAACCCTAACCCTAGCCCTAAGCCTAACCCTAGACTGAGGCAGATATCGGGCATTGGGCTGTGGTGAGTTCCGAGCAGAATGACAAAGAGGGAGCAAGGATTTGGATGTGCTACGCTCAACTTGGCCTGCCTTTTGCATGGGGAGTATCCCTGGAGCTCCTGGCTTTGTGGTTTTGTGAACCCTAACCCTAGGCATAACCCTAACCCTAGCCCTAAGCCTAACCCTAGACTGAGCCAGTAATCGGGCATTGGGCTGTGGTGAGTTCCGAGCAGAATGACAAAGAGGGAGCAACGATTTGGATGTGCTACACTCAACTTGGCCTGCCTTTTGCATGGGGAGTATCCCTGGAGTTCCTGGCTTTGTGGTTTTGTGAACCCTAACCCTAGGCATAACCCTAACCCTAGCCCTAAGCCTAACCCTAGACTGAGCCAGTAATCGGGCATTGGGCTGTGGGGAGTTCCCAGCAGAATGACGAAGAGGGAGAGGGGATTTGGATGTGCTACGCTCAACTTGGCCTGCCTTTTGCATGGTGAGTATCCCTGGAGCTCCTGGCTTTGTGGTTTTGTTAATCCTAACCCTAGGCATAACCCTAACCCTAGCCCTAAGCCTAACCCTAGACTGAGCCAGTAATCGGGCATTGGGCTGTGGTGAGTTCCGAGCAGAATGACGAAGAGGGAGCAAGGATTTGGATGTGCTACGCTCAACTTGGCCTGCCTTTTGCATGTTGAGTATCCCTGGAGCTCCTGGCTTTGTGGTTTTGTGAACCCTAACCCTAGGCATAACCCTAACCCTAGCCCTAAGCCTAACCCTAGACTGAGGCAGAAATCGGGCATTGGGCTGTGGTGAGTTCCGAGCAGAAAGAGGAAGAGGTAGCAAGGTTTTGATGTGCTGTGCTTAACTTGGCCAGCCTTTGTATGGTTAGTGTGCCTGGGTCCCCTGGCTTTGTGGTTTTCTCAATCCTAACCCTAGGCAAAACCCTAACCCTAACCCCTAACCCTAACCCGAGCCCCTAACACTAACCCTAACCCTTGCAGAAAGAAGAAGAGGGAGCAAGGTTTTGGATGTGCCGTGCTTAACGTGGCCTGCCTTTTGCATGATCAGTGTCCCTGGAGCTCCTGGCTTTGTGGTTTTCTCAATCCTAACCCTAGGCATAACCCTAACCCTAACCCCTAACCCTAACCCGAGCCCCTAACCCTAACCCTTGCAGAAAGAAGAAGAGGGAGCAAGGTTTTGGATGTGCTGCGGTCACCTTGGTATGCCTTTCGCATGGTGAGCACGCCTGGAGCTCCTGGCTTTGTGGTTTCCTCAACCCTAACCCTAGGTGTAAGCCTAACCCTAACCCTAACCCTGAACCAAACCCTAACCCTAACCCTAACCCTAACCCTAGCTCGAGCCAGAAACTGGGCCTTAGGCTGTGGCGACTTCTGAGCAGAATGACGAAGAGGGAGCAAGGTTTTGGATGTGCTGTGGTCCCCTTGGTATGCCTTTTGCATGTTGACTATCCCTGGAGCTCCTGGCTTTGTGGTTTCCTCAACCCTAACCCTAGGCGTTAGCCTAACCCTAACCCTAACCCTAACCCTAAACCAAACCCTAACCCTAACCCTAGGCTGAGCCAGAAACTGGGCATTGGGCTGTGATGAGTTCTGAGCAGAAAGAGGAAGAGGGAGCAAGGTTTTGATGTGCTGTGCTTAACTTGGCCAGCCTTTTGCATGGTTAGTGTGCCTGGGTCCCCTGGCTTTGTGGTTTTCTCAATCCTAACCCTAGGCAAAACCCTAACCCTAACCCCTAACCCTAACCCCTAACCCTAACCCGAGCCCCTAACCCTAACCCTAACCCTTGCAGAAAGAAGAAGAGGGAGCTAGGTTTTGGATGTGCCGTGCTTAACTTGGCCTGCCTTTTGCATGATCAGTGTCCCTGGAGCTCCTGGCTTTGTGGTTTTCTCAACCTTAACCCTAGGCATAAGCCTAACCCTAACCTAAGGCCTAACCCTATCCCTAACCCTACCTTGAGCCAGAAATCCGGCAGAGGGTTCTGGCAAGTTCTGAGCAGAATAACAAAGAGGGAGCAAGGTTTTGGATGTGCTGCGGTCCCCTTGCTATGTCTTTCGCATGGTGAGCATGCCTGGAGCTCCTGGCTTTGTGGTTTCCTCAACCCTAACCCTAGGCATAACCCTAACCCTAGCCCTAAGCCTAACCCTAGACTGAGGCAGTAATCGGGCATTGGGCTGTGGTGAGTTCCGAGCAGAATGACAAAGAGGGAGCAAGGATTTGGATGTGCTACGCTCAACTTGGCCTGCCTTTTGCATGGTGAGTATCCCTGGAGCTCCTGGCTTTGTGGTTTTCTGAACCCTAACCCTAGGCATAACCCTAACCCTAGGCATAACCCTAACCCTAGGCATAACCCTAACCCTAGCCCTAAGCCTAACCCTAGACTGAGGCAGAAATCGGGCATTGGGCTGTGGTGAGTTCCGAGCAGAATGACGAAGAGGGAGAGGGGATTTGGATGTGCTACGCTCAACTTGGCCTGCCTTTTGCATGGGGAGTATCCCTGGGTCCCCTGGCTTTGTGGTTTTCTCAATCCTAACCCTAGTCAGAACCCTAACCCTAACCCCTAACCCTAACCCCTAACACTAACCCGAGCCCCTAACCCTAACCCTTGCAGAAAGAAGAAGAGGGAGCAAGGTTTTGGATGTGCCGTGCTTAACTGGGCCTGCCTTTCGCATGATCAGTGTCCCTGGAGCTCCTGGCTTTGTGGTTTTGTGAACCCTAACCCTAGGCATAACCCTAACCCTAGCCCTAAGCCAAACCCTAGACTGAGCCAGTAATCGGGCATTGGGCTGTGGGAAGTTCTGAGCAGAATGACAAAGAGGGAGCAAGGATTTGGATGTGCTACGCTCAACTTGGCCTGCCTTTTGCATGGGGAGTATCCCTGGAGCTCCTGGCTTTGTGGTTTTGTGAACCCTAACCCTAGGCATAACCCTAACCCTAGCCCTAAGCCTAACCCTAGACTGAGGCAGTAATCGGGCATTGGGCTGTGGGGAGTTCCGAGCAGAATGACGAAGAGGGAGACGGGATTTGGATGTGCTACGCTCAACTTGGCCTGCCTTTTGCATGGTGAGTATCCCTGGAGCTCCTGGCTTTGTGGTTTTGTGAACCCTAACCCTAGGCATAACCCTAACCCTAGCCCTAAGCCTAACCCTAGACTGAGCCAGTAATCGGGCATTGGGCTGTGGTGAGTTCCGAGCAGAATGACAAAGAGGGAGCAAGGATTTGGATGTGCTGCGCTCAACTTGGCCTGCCTTTTGCATGGTGAGTATCCCTGGAGCTCCTGGCTTTGTGGTTTTGTGAACCCTAACCCTCGGCATAACCCTAACCCTAGCCCTAAGCCTAACCCTAGACTGAGGCAGAAATCGGGCATTGGG
Source organism: Coloeus monedula (assembly GCF_965178545.1). NCBI lineage: Eukaryota > Metazoa > Chordata > Aves > Passeriformes > Corvidae > Coloeus > Coloeus monedula. Next base: position 31,979 of record NW_028120459.1, read on the forward strand.
CTGTGGTGAGTTCCAAGCAGAATGACGAAGAGGGAGCAAGGATTTGGATGTGCCGTGCTTAACTTGGCCTGCCTTTTGCATGGTGTGTGTCCCTGGAGCTCCTGGCTTTGTGGTTTTGTGAACCCTAACCCTAGGCATAACCCTAACCCTAGGCATAACCCTAACCCTAGCCCTAAGCCTAAGCCTAGACTGAGGCAGAAATCGGGCATTGGGCTGTGGTGAGTTCCGAGCAGAATGACGAAGAGGGAGCAAGGATTTGGATGTGCTACGCTCAACTTGGCCTGCCTTTTGCATGGGGAGTATCCCTGGGTCCCCTGGCTTTGTGGTTTTCTCAATCCTAACCCTAGTCAGAACCCTAACCCTAACCCCTAACACTAACCCGAGCCCCTAACCCTAACCCTTGCAGAAAGAAGAAGAGGGAGCAAGGTTTTGGATGTGCCGTGCTTAACTTGGCCTGCCTTTCGCATGATCAGTGTCCCTGGAGCTCCTGGCTTTGTGGTTTTGTGAACCCTAACCCTAGGCATAACCCTAACCCTAGCCCTAAGCCTAACCCTAGACTGAGCCAGTAATCGGGCATTGGGCTGTTGGAAGTTCTGAGCAGAATGACAAAGAGGGAGCAAGGATTTGGATGTGCTACGCTCAACTTGGCCTGCCTTTTGCATGGGGAGTATCCCTGGAGCTCCTGGCTTTGTGGTTTTGTGAACCCTAACCCTAGGCATAACCCTAACCCTAGCCCTAAGCCTAACCCTAGACTGAGGCAGTAATCGGGCATTGGGCTGTGGGGATTCCGAGCAGAATGACGAAGAGGGAGACGGGATTTGGATGTGCTACGCTCAACTTGGCCTGCCTTTTGCATGGTGAGTATCCCTGGAGCTCCTGGCTTTGTGGTTTTGTGAACCTTAACCCTAGGCATAACCCTAACCCTAGCCCTAAGCCTAACCCTAGACTGAGCCAGTAATCGGGCATTGGGCTGTGGGGAGTTCCGAGCAGAATGACAAAGAGGGAGCAATGATTTGGATGTGCTACGCTCAACTTGGCCTGCCTTTTGCATGTTGAGTATCCCTGGAGCTCCTGGCTTTGTGGTTTTGTGAACCCTAACCCTAGGCATAACCCTAACCCTAGCCCTAAGCCTAACCCTAGACTGAGGCAGTAATAGGGCATTGGGCTGTGGTGAGTTCCGAGCAGAATGAAGAAGAGGGAGAGGGGATTTGGATGTGCTACGCTCAACTTGGCCTGCCTTTTGCATGGTGTGTATCCCTGGAGCTCCTGGCTTTGTGGTTTTGTGAACCCTAACCCTAGGCATAACCCTAACCCTAGGCATAACCCTAACCCTAGCCCTAAGCCGAACCCTAGACTGAGGCAGAAATCGGGCATTGGGCTGTGGTGAGTTCCGAGCAGAATGACGAAGAGGGAGCAAGGATTTGGATGTGCTATGCTCAACTTGGCCTGCCTTTTGCATGGTGAGTATCCCTGGAGCTCCTGGCTTTGTGGTTTTCTGAACCCTAACCCTAGGCTTACCCTAACCCTAGCCCTAAGCCTAACCCTAGACTGAGGCAGAAATCGGGCAGGGCTGTGGTGAGTTCCGAGCAGAATGACGAAGAGGGAGAGGGGATTTGGATGTGCTACGCTCAACTTGGCCTGCCTTTTGCATGGGGAGTATCCCTGGATCTCCTGGCTTTGTGGTTTTGTGAACCCTAACCCTAGGCATAACCCTAACCCTAGCCCTAAGCCTAACCCTAGACTGAGGCAGAAATCGGGCATTGGGCTGTGGTGAGTTCCAAGCAGAATGACGAAGAGGGAGCAAGGATTTGGATGTGCCGTGCTTAACTTGGCCTGCCTTTTGCATGGTGTGTGTCCCTGGAGCTCCTGGCTTTGTGGTTTTGTGAACCCTAACCCTAGGCATAACCCTAACCCTAGGCATAACCCTAACCCTAGCCCTAAGCCTAAGCCTAGACTGAGGCAGAAATCGGGCATTGGGCTGTGGTGAGTTCCGAGCAGAATGACGAAGAGGGAGCAAGGATTTGGATGTGCTACGCTCAACTTGGCCTGCCTTTTGCATGGGGAGTATCCCTGGAGCTCCTGGCTTTGTGGTTTTCTGAAGCCTAACCCTAGGCATAACCCTAACCCTAGCCCTAAGCCTAACCCTAGACTGAGGCAGTAATCGGGCATTGGGCTGTGGTGAGTTCCGAGCAGAATGACGAAGAGGGAGAGGGGATTTGGATGTGCTACGCTCAACTTGGCCTGCCTTTTGCATGCTTAGTATGCCTGGGTCCCCTGGCTTTGTGGTTTTCTCAATCCTAACCCTAGTCAAAACCCTAACCCTAACCCTACCCCTAACCCTAACCCCTAACCCTAACACGAGCCCCTAACCCTAACCCTTGCAGAAAGAAGAAGAGGGAGCAAGGTTTTGGATGTGCCGTGCTTAACTTGGCCTGCCTTTCGCATGATCAGTGTCCCTGGAGCTCCTGGCTTTGTGGTTTTGTGAACCCTAACCCTAGGCATAACCCTAACCCTAGCCCTAAGCCTAACCCTAGACTGAGGCAGAAATCGGGCATTGGGCTGTGGGGAGTTCCGAGGAGAATGACAAAGAGGGAGAGGGGATTTGGATGTGCTACGCTCAACTTGGCCTGCCTTTTGCATGGGGAGTATCCCTGGAGCTCCTGGCTTTGTGGTTTTCTGAACCCTAACCCTAGGCATAACCCTAACCCTAGCCCTAAGCCTAACCCTAGACTGAGGCAGATATCGGGCATTGGGCTGTGGTGAGTTCCGAGCAGAATGACAAAGAGGGAGCAAGGATTTGGATGTGCTACGCTCAACTTGGCCTGCCTTTTGCATGGGGAGTATCCCTGGAGCTCCTGGCTTTGTGGTTTTGTGAACCCTAACCCTAGGCATAACCCTAACCCTAGCCCTAAGCCTAACCCTAGACTGAGCCAGTAATCGGGCATTGGGCTGTGGTGAGTTCCGAGCAGAATGACAAAGAGGGAGCAACGATTTGGATGTGCTACACTCAACTTGGCCTGCCTTTTGCATGGGGAGTATCCCTGGAGTTCCTGGCTTTGTGGTTTTGTGAACCCTAACCCTAGGCATAACCCTAACCCTAGCCCTAAGCCTAACCCTAGACTGAGCCAGTAATCGGGCATTGGGCTGTGGGGAGTTCCCAGCAGAATGACGAAGAGGGAGAGGGGATTTGGATGTGCTACGCTCAACTTGGCCTGCCTTTTGCATGGTGAGTATCCCTGGAGCTCCTGGCTTTGTGGTTTTGTTAATCCTAACCCTAGGCATAACCCTAACCCTAGCCCTAAGCCTAACCCTAGACTGAGCCAGTAATCGGGCATTGGGCTGTGGTGAGTTCCGAGCAGAATGACGAAGAGGGAGCAAGGATTTGGATGTGCTACGCTCAACTTGGCCTGCCTTTTGCATGTTGAGTATCCCTGGAGCTCCTGGCTTTGTGGTTTTGTGAACCCTAACCCTAGGCATAACCCTAACCCTAGCCCTAAGCCTAACCCTAGACTGAGGCAGAAATCGGGCATTGGGCTGTGGTGAGTTCCGAGCAGAAAGAGGAAGAGGTAGCAAGGTTTTGATGTGCTGTGCTTAACTTGGCCAGCCTTTGTATGGTTAGTGTGCCTGGGTCCCCTGGCTTTGTGGTTTTCTCAATCCTAACCCTAGGCAAAACCCTAACCCTAACCCCTAACCCTAACCCGAGCCCCTAACACTAACCCTAACCCTTGCAGAAAGAAGAAGAGGGAGCAAGGTTTTGGATGTGCCGTGCTTAACGTGGCCTGCCTTTTGCATGATCAGTGTCCCTGGAGCTCCTGGCTTTGTGGTTTTCTCAATCCTAACCCTAGGCATAACCCTAACCCTAACCCCTAACCCTAACCCGAGCCCCTAACCCTAACCCTTGCAGAAAGAAGAAGAGGGAGCAAGGTTTTGGATGTGCTGCGGTCACCTTGGTATGCCTTTCGCATGGTGAGCACGCCTGGAGCTCCTGGCTTTGTGGTTTCCTCAACCCTAACCCTAGGTGTAAGCCTAACCCTAACCCTAACCCTGAACCAAACCCTAACCCTAACCCTAACCCTAACCCTAGCTCGAGCCAGAAACTGGGCCTTAGGCTGTGGCGACTTCTGAGCAGAATGACGAAGAGGGAGCAAGGTTTTGGATGTGCTGTGGTCCCCTTGGTATGCCTTTTGCATGTTGACTATCCCTGGAGCTCCTGGCTTTGTGGTTTCCTCAACCCTAACCCTAGGCGTTAGCCTAACCCTAACCCTAACCCTAACCCTAAACCAAACCCTAACCCTAACCCTAGGCTGAGCCAGAAACTGGGCATTGGGCTGTGATGAGTTCTGAGCAGAAAGAGGAAGAGGGAGCAAGGTTTTGATGTGCTGTGCTTAACTTGGCCAGCCTTTTGCATGGTTAGTGTGCCTGGGTCCCCTGGCTTTGTGGTTTTCTCAATCCTAACCCTAGGCAAAACCCTAACCCTAACCCCTAACCCTAACCCCTAACCCTAACCCGAGCCCCTAACCCTAACCCTAACCCTTGCAGAAAGAAGAAGAGGGAGCTAGGTTTTGGATGTGCCGTGCTTAACTTGGCCTGCCTTTTGCATGATCAGTGTCCCTGGAGCTCCTGGCTTTGTGGTTTTCTCAACCTTAACCCTAGGCATAAGCCTAACCCTAACCCAAGGCCTAACCCTATCCCTAACCCTACCTTGAGCCAGAAATCCGGCAGAGGGTTCTGGCAAGTTCTGAGCAGAATAACAAAGAGGGAGCAAGGTTTTGGATGTGCTGCGGTCCCCTTGCTATGTCTTTCGCATGGTGAGCATGCCTGGAGCTCCTGGCTTTGTGGTTTCCTCAACCCTAACCCTAGGCATAACCCTAACCCTAGCCCTAAGCCTAACCCTAGACTGAGGCATTAATCGGGCATTGGGCTGTGGTGAGTTCCGAGCAGAATGACAAAGAGGGAGCAAGGATTTGGATGTGCTACGCTCAACTTGGCCTGCCTTTTGCATGGTGAGTATCCCTGGAGCTCCTGGCTTTGTGGTTTTCTGAACCCTAACCCTAGGCATAACCCTAACCCTAGGCATAACCCTAACCCTAGGCATAACCCTAACCCTAGCCCTAAGCCTAACCCTAGACTGAGGCAGAAATCGGGCATTGGGCTGTGGTGAGTTCCGAGCAGAATGACGAAGAGGGAGAGGGGATTTGGATGTGCTACGCTCAACTTGGCCTGCCTTTTGCATGGGGAGTATCCCTGGGTCCCCTGGCTTTGTGGTTTTCTCAATCCTAACCCTAGTCAGAACCCTAACCCTAACCCCTAACCCTAACCCCTAACACTAACCCGAGCCCCTAACCCTAACCCTTGCAGAAAGAAGAAGAGGGAGCAAGGTTTTGGATGTGCCGTGCTTAACTGGGCCTGCCTTTCGCATGATCAGTGTCCCTGGAGCTCCTGGCTTTGTGGTTTTGTGAACCCTAACCCTAGGCATAACCCTAAGCCTAGCCCTAAGCCAAACCCTAGACTGAGCCAGTAATCGGGCATTGGGCTGTGGGAAGTTCTGAGCAGAATGACAAAGAGGGAGCAAGGATTTGGATGTGCTACGCTCAACTTGGCCTGCCTTTTGCATGGGGAGTATCCCTGGAGCTCCTGGCTTTGTGGTTTTGTGAACCCTAACCCTAGGCATAACCCTAACCCTAGCCCTAAGCCTAACCCTAGACTGAGGCAGTAATCGGGCATTGGGCTGTGGGGAGTTCCGAGCAGAATGACGAAGAGGGAGACGGGATTTGGATGTGCTACGCTCAACTTGGCCTGCCTTTTGCATGGTGAGTATCCCTGGAGCTCCTGGCTTTGTGGTTTTGTGAACCCTAACCCTAGGCATAACCCTAACCCTAGCCCTAAGCCTAACCCTAGACTGAGCCAGTAATCGGGCATTGGGCTGTGGTGAGTTCCGAGCAGAATGACAAAGAGGGAGCAAGGATTTGGATGTGCTGCGCTCAACTTGGCCTGCCTTTTGCATGGTGAGTATCCCTGGAGCTCCTGGCTTTGTGGTTTTGTGAACCCTAACCCTCGGCATAACCCTAACCCTAGCCCTAAGCCTAACCCTAGACTGAGGCAGAAATCGGGCATTGGGCTGTGGTGAGTTCCAAGCAGAATGACGAAGAGGGAGCAAGGATTTGGATGTGCCGTGCTTAACTTGGCCTGCCTTTTGCATGGTGTGTGTCCCTGGAGCTCCTGGCTTTGTGGTTTTGTGAACCCTAACCCTAGGCATAACCCTAACCCTAGGCATAACCCTAACCCTAGCCCTAAGCCTAAGCCTAGACTGAGGCAGAAATCGGGCATTGGGCTGTGGTGAGTTCCGAGCAGAATGACGAAGAGGGAGCAAGGATTTGGATGTGCTACGCTCAACTTGGCCTGCCTTTTGCATGGGGAGTATCCCTGGGTCCCCTGGCTTTGTGGTTTTCTCAATCCTAACCCTAGTCAGAACCCTAACCCTAACCCCTAACACTAACCCGAGCCCCTAACCCTAACCCTTGCAGAAAGAAGAAGAGGGAGCAAGGTTTTGGATGTGCCGTGCTTAACTTGGCCTGCCTTTCGCATGATCAGTGTCCCTGGAGCTCCTGGCTTTGTGGTTTTGTGAACCCTAACCCTAGGCATAACCCTAACCCTAGCCCTAAGCCTAACCCTAGACTGAGCCAGTAATCGGGCATTGGGCTGTTGGAAGTTCTGAGCAGAATGACAAAGAGGGAGCAAGGATTTGGATGTGCTACGCTCAACTTGGCCTGCCTTTTGCATGGGGAGTATCCCTGGAGCTCCTGGCTTTGTGGTTTTGTGAACCCTAACCCTAGGCATAACCCTAACCCTAGCCCTAAGCCTAACCCTAGACTGAGGCAGTAATCGGGCATTGGGCTGTGGGGATTCCGAGCAGAATGACGAAGAGGGAGACGGGATTTGGATGTGCTACGCTCAACTTGGCCTGCCTTTTGCATGGTGAGTATCCCTGGAGCTCCTGGCTTTGTGGTTTTGTGAACCTTAACCCTAGGCATAACCCTAACCCTAGCCCTAAGCCTAACCCTAGACTGAGCCAGTAATCGGGCATTGGGCTGTGGGGAGTTCCGAGCAGAATGACAAAGAGGGAGCAATGATTTGGATGTGCTACGCTCAACTTGGCCTGCCTTTTGCATGTTGAGTATCCCTGGAGCTCCTGGCTTTGTGGTTTTGTGAACCCTAACCCTAGGCATAACCCTAACCCTAGCCCTAAGCCTAACCCTAGACTGAGGCAGTAATAGGGCATTGGGCTGTGGTGAGTTCCGAGCAGAATGAAGAAGAGGGAGAGGGGATTTGGATGTGCTACGCTCAACTTGGCCTGCCTTTTGCATGGTGTGTATCCCTGGAGCTCCTGGCTTTGTGGTTTTGTGAACCCTAACCCTAGGCATAACCCTAACCCTAGGCATAACCCTAACCCTAGCCCTAAGCCGAACCCTAGACTGAGGCAGAAATCGGGCATTGGGCTGTGGTGAGTTCCGAGCAGAATGACGAAGAGGGAGCAAGGATTTGGATGTGCTATGCTCAACTTGGCCTGCCTTTTGCATGGTGAGTATCCCTGGAGCTCCTGGCTTTGTGGTTTTCTGAACCCTAACCCTAGGCTTACCCTAACCCTAGCCCTAAGCCTAACCCTAGACTGAGGCAGAAATCGGGCAGGGCTGTGGTGAGTTCCGAGCAGAATGACGAAGAGGGAGAGGGGATTTGGATGTGCTACGCTCAACTTGGCCTGCCTTTTGCATGGGGAGTATCCCTGGATCTCCTGGCTTTGTGGTTTTGTGAACCCTAACCCTAGGCATAACCCTAACCCTAGCCCTAAGCCTAACCCTAGACTGAGGCAGTAATCGGGCATTGGGCTGTGGTGAGTTCCGAGCAGAATGACAAAGAGGGAGCAAGGATTTGGATGTGCTACGCTCAACTTGGCCTGCCTTTTGCATGGTGAGTATCCCTGGAGCTCCTGGCTTTGTGGTTTTGTGAACCCTAACCTGAGGCATAACCCTAACCCTAGCCCTAAGCCTAACCCTAGGCATAACCCTAACCCTAGCCCTAAGCCTAACCCTAGACTGAGGCAGAAATCGGGCATTGGGCTGTGGGGAGTTCCGAGCAGAATGACGAAGAGGGAGAGGGGATTTGGATGTGCTACGCTCAACTTGGCCTGCCTTTTGCATGCTTAGTGTGCCTGGGTCCCCTGGCTTTGTGGTTTTCTCAATCCTAACCCTAGTCAAAACCCTAACCCTAACCCTACCCCTAACCCTAACCCCTAACCCTAACACGAGCCCCTAACCCTAACCCTTGCAGAAAGAAGAAGAGGGAGCAAGGTTTTGGATGTGCCGTGCTTAACTTGGCCTGCCTTTCGCATGATCAGTGTCCCTGGAGCTCCTGGCTTTGTGGTTTTGTGAACCTTAACCCTAGGCATAACCCTAACCCTAGCCCTAAGCCTAACCCTAGACTGAGCCAGTAATCTGGCATTGGGCTGTGGTGAGTTCCGAGCAGAATGACAAAGAGGGAGCAAGGATTTGGATGTGCTGCGCTCAACTTGGCCTGCCTTTTGCATGTTGAGTATCCCTGGAGCTCCTGGCTTTGTGGTTTTGTGAACCCTAACCCTCGGCATAACCCTAACCCTAGCCCTAAGCCTAACCCTAGACTGAGGCAGAAATCGGGCATTGGGCTGTGGTGAGTTCCAAGCAGAATGACGAAGAGGGAGCAAGGATTTGGATGTGCCGTGCTTAACTTGGCCTGCCTTTTGCATGGTGTGTGTCCCTGGAGCTCCTGGCTTTGTGGTTTTGTGAACCCTAACCCTAGGCATAACCCTAACCCTAGGCATAACCCTAACCCTAGCCCTAAGCCTAAGCCTAGACTGAGGCAGAAATCGGGCATTGGGCTGTGGTGAGTTCCGAGCAGAATGACGAAGAGGGAGCAAGGATTTGGATGTGCTACGCTCAACTTGGCCTGCCTTTTGCATGGGGAGTATCCCTGGAGCTCCTGGCTTTGTGGTTTTCTGAAGCCTAACCCTAGGCATAACCCTAACCCTAGCCCTAAGCCTAACCCTAGACTGAGGCAGTAATCGGGCATTGGGCTGTGGTGAGTTCCGAGCAGAATGACGAAGAGGGAGAGGGGATTTGGATGTGCTACGCTCAACTTGGCCTGCCTTTTGCATGCTTAGTATGCCTGGGTCCCCTGGCTTTGTGGTTTTCTCAATCCTAACCCTAGTCAAAACCCTAACCCTAACCCTACCCCTAACCCTAACCCCTAACCCTAACACGAGCCCCTAACCCTAACCCTTGCAGAAAGAAGAAGAGGGAGCAAGGTTTTGGATGTGCCGTGCTTAACTTGGCCTGCCTTTCGCATGATCAGTGTCCCTGGAGCTCCTGGCTTTGTGGTTTTGTGAACCCTAACCCTAGGCATAACCCTAACCCTAGCCCTAAGCCTAACCCTAGACTGAGGCAGAAATCGGGCATTGGGCTGTGGGGAGTTCCGAGGAGAATGACAAAGAGGGAGAGGGGATTTGGATGTGCTACGCTCAACTTGGCCTGCCTTTTGCATGGGGAGTATCCCTGGAGCTCCTGGCTTTGTGGTTTTCTGAACCCTAACCCTAGGCATAACCCTAACCCTAGCCCTAAGCCTAACCCTAGACTGAGGCAGATATCGGGCATTGGGCTGTGGTGAGTTCCGAGCAGAATGACAAAGAGGGAGCAAGGATTTGGATGTGCTACGCTCAACTTGGCCTGCCTTTTGCATGGGGAGTATCCCTGGAGCTCCTGGCTTTGTGGTTTTGTGAACCCTAACCCTAGGCATAACCCTAACCCTAGCCCTAAGCCTAACCCTAGACTGAGCCAGTAATCGGGCATTGGGCTGTGGTGAGTTCCGAGCAGAATGACAAAGAGGGAGCAACGATTTGGATGTGCTACACTCAACTTGGCCTGCCTTTTGCATGGGGAGTATCCCTGGAGTTCCTGGCTTTGTGGTTTTGTGAACCCTAACCCTAGGCATAACCCTAACCCTAGCCCTAAGCCTAACCCTAGACTGAGCCAGTAATCGGGCATTGGGCTGTGGGGAGTTCCCAGCAGAATGACGAAGAGGGAGAGGGGATTTGGATGTGCTACGCTCAACTTGGCCTGCCTTTTGCATGGTGAGTATCCCTGGAGCTCCTGGCTTTGTGGTTTTGTTAATCCTAACCCTAGGCATAACCCTAACCCTAGCCCTAAGCCTAACCCTAGACTGAGCCAGTAATCGGGCATTGGGCTGTGGTGAGTTCCGAGCAGAATGACGAAGAGGGAGCAAGGATTTGGATGTGCTACGCTCAACTTGGCCTGCCTTTTGCATGTTGAGTATCCCTGGAGCTCCTGGCTTTGTGGTTTTCTGAACCCTAACCCTAGGCATAACCCTAACCCTAGCCCTAAGCCTAACCCTAGACTGAGGCAGTAATCGGGCATTGGGCTGTGGTGAGTTCCAAGCAGAATGACGAAGAGGGAGCAAGGATTTGGATGTGCTACGCTCAACTTGGCCTGCCTTTTGCATGGTGAGTATCCCTGGAGCTCCTGGCTTTGTGGTTTTGTGAACCCTAACCCTAAGCATAACCCTAATCCTAGCCCTAAGCCTAACCCTAGACTGAGGCAGAAATCGGGCATTGGGCTGTGGTGAGTTCCGAGCAGAATGACGAAGAGGGAGAGGGGATTTGGATGTGCTACGCTCAACTTGGCCTGCCTTTTGCATGGTGAGTATCCCTGGAGCTCCTGGCTTTGTGGTTTTGTGAACCCTAACCCTAGGCATAACCCTAACCCTAGCCCTAAGCCTAACCCTAGACTGAGCCAGTAATCGGGCATTGGGCTGTGGTGAGTTCCGAGCAGAATGACGAAGAGGGAGCAAGGATTTGGATGTGCTACGCTCAACTTGGCCTGCCTTTTGCATGGTATCCCTGGAGCTCCTGGCTTTGTGGTTTTGTGAACCCTAACCCTAGGCATAACCCTAACCCTAGGCATAACCCTAACCCTAGACTGAGGCAGAAATCGGGCATTGGGCTGTGGTGAGTTCCGAGCAGAATGACGAAGAGGGAGCTAGGATTTGGATGTGCTAGGCTCAACTTGGCCTGCCTTTTGCATGGGGAGTATCCCTGGAGCTCCTGGCTTTGTGGTTTTGTGAACCCTAACCCTAGGCATAACCCTAACCCTAGCCCTAAACCTAACCCTAGACTGAGGCAGTAATCGGGCATTGGGCTGTGGGAAGTTCCGAGCAGAATGACAAAGAGGGAGCAAGGTTTTGGATGTGCTACGCTCAACTTGGCCTGCCTTTTGCATGGGGAGTATCCCTGGATCTCCTGGCTTTGTGGTTTTCTGAACCCTAACCCTAGGCATAACCCTAACCCTAGGCATAAGCCTAACCCTAGACTGAGGCAGAAATCGGGCATTGGGCTGTGGTGAGTTCCGAGCAGAATGACGAAGAGGGAGCTAGGATTTGGATGTGCTACTCTCAACTTGGCCTGCCTTTTGCATGGGGAGTATCCCTGGAGCTCCTGGCTTTGTGGTTTTCTGAACCCTAACCCTAGGCATAACCCTAACCCTAGGCATAACCCTAACCCTAGGCATAACCCTAACCCTATCCCTAAGCCTAACCCTAGACTGAGGCAGAAATCGGGCATTGGGCTGTGGGGAGTTCCGAGGAGAATGACGAAGAGGGAGAGGGGATTTGGATGTGCTACGCTCAACTTGGCCTGCCTTTTGCATGCTTAGTGTGCCTGGGTCCCCTGGCTTTGTGGTTTTCTCAATCCTAACCCTAGTCAAAACCCTAACCCTAACCCTACCCCTAACCCTAACCCCTAACCCTAACCCGAGCCCCTAACCCTAACCCTTGCAGAAAGAAGAAGAGGGAGCAAGGTTTTGGATGTGCCGTGCTTAACTTGGCCTGCCTTTCGCATGATCAGTGTCCCTGGAGCTCCTGGCTTTGTGGTTTTGTGAACCTTAACCCTAGGCATAACCCTAACCCTAGCCCTAAGCCTAACCCTAGACTGAGGCAGAAATCGGGCATTGGGCTGTGGTGAGTTCCGAGCAGAATGACGAAGAGGGAGCAAGGATTTGGATGTGCCGTGCTTAACTTGGCCTGCCTTTTGCATGGTGTGTATCCCTGGAGCTCCTGGCTTTGTGGTTTTCTGAACCCTAACCCTAGGCATAACCCTAACCCTAGGCATAACCCTAACCCTAGGCATAACCCTAACCCTAGCCCTAAGCCTAACCCTAGACTGAGGCAGAAATCGGGCATTGGGCTGTGGGGAGTTCCGAGCAGAATGACGAAGAGGGAGAGGGGATTTGGATGTGCTACGCTCAACTTGGCCTGCCTTTTGCATGCTTAGTGTGCCTGGGTCCCCTGGCTTTGTGGTTTTCTCAATCCTAACCCTAGTCAAAACCCTAACCCTAGCCCTAACCCTAACCCCTAACCCTAACACGAGCCCCTAACCCTAACCCTTGCAGAAAGAAGAAGAGGGAGCAAGGTTTTGGATGTGCCGTGCATAACTTGGCCTGCCTTTCGCATGATCAGTGTCCCTGGAGCTCCTGGCTTTGTGGTTTTCTGAACCCTAACCCTAGGCATAACCCTAACCCTAGCCCTAAGCCTAACCCTAGACTGAGGCAGAAATCGGGCATTCGGCTGTGGTGAGTTCCGAGCAGAATGACGAAGAGGGAGCAAGGATTTGGATGTGCTACGCTCAACTTGGCCTGCCTTTTGCATGGTGAGTATCCCTGGAGCTCCTGGCTTTGTGGTTTTCTGAAGCCTAACCCTAGGCATAACCCTAACCCTAGCCCTAAGCCTAACCCTAGACTGAGGCAGAAATCGGGCATTGGGCTGTGGTGAGTTCCGAGCAGAATGACGAAGAGGGAGAGGGGATTTGGATGTGCTACGCTCAACTTGGCCTGCCTTTTGCATGGTGAGTATCCCTGGGTCCCCTGGCTTTGTGGTTTTCTCAATCCTAACCCTAGTCAAAACCCTAACCCTAACCCCTAACCCTAACCCGAGCCCCTAACACTAACCCTAACCCTTGCAGAAAGAAGAAGAGGGAGCAAGGTTTTGGATGTGCCGTGCTTAACGTGGCCTGCCTTTTGCATGATCAGTGTCCCTGGAGCTCCTGGCTTTGTGGTTTTCTCAATCCTAACCCTAGGCATAACCCTAACCCTAACCCCTAACCCTAACCCGAGCCCCTAACCCTAACCCTAACCCTTGCAGAAAGAAGAAGAGGGAGCAAGGTTTTGGATGTGCTGCGGTCACCTTGGTATGTCTTTTGCATGGTGAGCACGCCTGGAGCTCCTGGCTTTGTGGTTTCCTCAACCCTAACCCTAGGTGTAAGCCTAACCCTAACCCTAACCCTGAACCAAACCCTAACCCTAACCCTAACCCTAGCTCGAGCCAGAAACTGGGCCTTAGGCTGTGGCGACTTCTGAGCAGAATGACGAAGAGGGAGCAAGGTTTTGGATGTGCTGTGGTCCCCTTGGTATGCCTTTTGCATGTTGACTATCCCTGGAGCTCCTGGCTTTGTGGTTTCCTCAACCCTAACCCTAGGCGTTAGCCTAACCCTAACCCTAACCCTAACCCTAAAACAAACCCTAACCCTAACCCTAGGCTGAGCCAGAAACTGGGCATTGGGCTGTGATGAGTTCTGAGCAGAAAGAGGAAGAGGGAGCAAGGTTTTGATGTGCTGTGCTTAACTTGGCCAGCCTTTTGCATGGTTAGTGTGCCTGGGTCCCCTGGCTTTGTGGTTTTCTCAATCCTAACCCTAGGCAAAACCCTAACCCTAACCCCTAACCCTAACCCCTAACCCTAACCCGAGCCCCTAACCCTAACCCTAACCCTTGCAGAAAGAAGAAGAGGGAGCTAGGTTTTGGATGTGCCGTGCTTAACTTGGCCTGCCTTTTGCATGATCAGTGTCCCTGGAGCTCCTGGCTTTGTGGTTTTCTCAACCTTAACCCTAGGCATAAGCCTAACCCTAACCCAAGGCCTAACCCTATCCCTAACCCTACCTTGAGCCAGAAATCCGGCAGAGGGTTCTGGCAAGTTCTGAGCAGAATAACAAAGAGGGAGCAAGGTTCGGGCGGTGTCCTCCTCATCTTGGTATGCCTTTTGCATGCTGACTATCCCTGGAGCGCCTGGCTTTGTGGTTTTCTCAACCCTAACCCTAACCCTAGGCGTAACCCTGACCCAACCCCTACCTTGAGCCAGAAATCCAGCAGAGGGTTGTGGCGAGTTCTGAGCAGAATGACGAAGAGGGAGGAAGGTTTTGGATGTGCTGCGGTCCCCTTGCTATGTCTTTCGCATGGTGAGCACGCCTGGAGCTCCTGGCTTTGTGGTTTCCTCAACCCTAACCCTAGGTGTAAGCCTAACCCTAACCCTAACCCTGAACCAAACCCTAACCCTAACCCTAACCCTTGCTCGACCAGAAACTGGGCCTTAGGCTGTGGCGACTTCTGAGCAGAATGACGAAGAGGGAGCAAGGTTTTGGATGTGCTGTGGTCCCCTTGGTATGCCTTTTGCATGATCAGTGTCCCTGGAGCTCCTGGCTTTGTGGTTTCCTCAACCCTAACCCTAGGCGTTAGCCTAACCATAACCCTAACCCTAACCCTAAACCAAACCCTAACCCTAACCCTAGGCTGAGCCAGAAACTGGGCATTGGGCTGTGATGAGTTCTGAGCAGAAAGAGGAAGAGGGAGCAAGGTTTTGATGTGCTGTGCTTAACTTGGCCTGCCTTTTGCATGGTTAGTGTGCCTGGGTCCCCCGGCTTTGTGGTTTTCTCAATCCTAACCCTAGGCAAAACCCTAACCCTAAGCCCTAACCCTAACCCGAGCCCCTAACCCTAACCCTTGCAGAAAGAAGAAGAAGGGGCAAGGTTTTGGATGTGCTGTGGTCCCCTTGGTATGTCTTTTTCATGGTGAGTACGCCTGGAGCTCCTGGCTTTGTGGTTTCCTCAACCCTAACACTAGGCGTAAGCCTAACCCTAACCCTAACCTTAAACCAAACCCTAACCCTAGGCTGAGCCAGAACCTGGGCATTGGGCTGTGGTGAGTTCCGAGCAGAAAGAGGAAGAGGGAGCAGGGTTTTGATGTGCTGTGCTTAACTTGGCCGGCATTTTGCATGGTTAGTGTGTCTGGGTCCCCTGGCTTTGTGGTTTTCTCAACCCTAACCCTAACCCTAGGCGTAACCCTGACCCAACCCCTACCTTGAGCCAGAAATCCAGCAGAGGGTTGTGGCGAGTTCTGAGCAGAATGAGGAAGAGGGAGCAAGGTTTTGGATGTGCTGCGGTCCCCTTGCTATGTCTTTCACATGGTGAGCACGCCTGGAGCTCCTGGCTTTGTGGTTTCCTCAACCCTAACCCTAGGCGTAAGCCTAACCCTAACCCTAAACCAAACCCTAACCCTAACACTAGGCCGAGCCAGAAACTGGGCATTGGGCTGTGATGAGTTCTGAGCAGAAAGAGGAAGAGGGAGCAAGGTTTTGATGTGCTGTGCTTAACTTGGCCAGACTTTTGCATGGTTAGTGTGCCTGGGTCCCCTGGCTTTGTGGTTTTCTCAATCCTAACCCTAGGCAAAACCCTAACCCTAACCCCTAACCCGAAAACGAGCCCCTAACCCTAACCCTAACCCTTGCAGAAAGAAGAAGAGGGAGCAAGGTTTTGGATGTGCTGCGGTCACCTTGGTATGTCTTTTGCATGGTGAGCACGCCTGGAGCTCCTGGCTTTGTGGTTTCCTCAACCCTAACCCTAGGCGTAAGCCTAACCCTAACCCTAAACCAAACCCTAACCCTAACCCTAGGCTGAGCCAGAAACTGGGCATTGGGCTGTGATGAGTTCCGAGCAGAAAGAGGAAGAGGTAGCAAGGTTTTGATGTGCTGTGCTTAACTTGGCCAGACTTTTGCATGGTTAGTGTGCCTGGGTCCCCTGGCTTTGTGGTTTTCTCAATCCTAACCCTAGGCAAAACCCTAACCCTAACCCTAACCCTAACCCTAACCCTTGCAGAAAGAAGAAGAAGGGGCAAGGTTTTGGATGTGCTGCGGTCACCTTGGTATGTCTTTTGCATGCTGAGTACGCCTGGAGCTCCTGGCTTTGTGGTTTCCTCAACCCTAACCCTAGGCGTAAGCCTAACCCTAACCCTAACCTTAAACCAAACCCTAACACTAACCCTAGGCTGAGCCAGAAACTGGGCATTGGGCTGTGGTGAGTTCCGAGCAGAAAGAGGAAGAGGGAGCAGGGGTTTGATGTGCTGTGCTTAACTTGGCCGGCTTTTTGCATGGTTAGTGTGTCTGGGTCCCCTGGCTTTGTGGTTTTCTCAACCCTAACCCTAACCCTAGGCGTAACCCTGACCCAACCCCTACCTTGAGCCAGAAATCCAGCAGAGGGTTGTGGCGAGTTCTGAGCAGAATGACGAAGAGGGAGGAAGGTTTTGGATGTGCTGCGGTCCCCTTGCTATGTCTTTCGCATGGTGAGCACGCCTGGAGCTCCTGGCTTTGTGGTTTCCTCAACCCTAACCCTAGGCATAAGCCTAACCCTAACCCTAAACCAAACCCTAACCCTAACCCTAGGCCGAGCCTGAAACTGGGCATTGGGCTGTGATGAGTTCCGAGCAGAAAGAGGAAGAGGTAGCAAGGTTTTGATGTGCTGTGCTTAACTTGGCCAGCCTTTTGCATGATCAGTGTCCCTGGAGCTCCTGGCTTTGTGGTTTTCTCAATCCTAACCCTAGGCAAAACCCTAACCCTAACCCCTAACCCTAACCCGAGCCCCTAACCCTAACCCTAACCCTTGCAGAAAGAAGAAGAGGGAGCAAGGTTTTGGATGTGCCCTCCTCACCTTGGGCTGTGTCCTCCTCACCTTGGTATGCCTTTTGCATGCTGAGTATCCCTGGAGCTCCTGGCTTTTTGGTTTTCTCAAGCCTAACCCTAGGAGAACGCCTAACCCTAACCCTAACCATAGATTGAGCCAGTAATCGGGCATCGGGCTGTGGTGAGTTCCGAGCAGAAAGAGGAAGAGGGAGCAAGGTTTTGATGTGCTGTGCTTAACTTGGCCTGCCTTTTGCATGGTTAGTGTGCCTGGGTCTCCTGGCTTTGTGGTTTTCTCAATCCTAACCCTAGGCAAAACCCTAACCCTAACCCCTAACCCTAACCCCTAACCCTAACCCGAGCCCCTAACCCTAACCCTAACCCTTGCAGAAAGAAGAAGAGGGAGCAAGGTTTTGGATGTGCCCTCCTCACCTTGGGCTGTGTCCTCCTCACCTTGGTATGCCTTTTGCATGCTGAGTATCCCTGGAGCTCCTGGCTTTGTGGTTTTCGCAAGCCTAACCCTAGGAGAACGCCTAACCCTAACCCTAACCATAGATTGAGCCAGTAATCGGGCATCGGGCTGTGGTGAGTTCCGAGCAGAAAGAGGAAGAGGGAGCAAGGTTTTGATATGCCATGCTTAAGTTGGCCTGCCTTTTGCATGGTTAGTGTCCCTGGGTCTCCTGGCTTTGTGGTTTTCTCAATCCTAATCCTAGGCATAACCCTAACCCCTAATCCTAACCCTGACCCGAGTGCCTAACCCTAACCCAAACCCTTGCAGAAAGAAGAAGAGGGAGCAAGGTTTTGGATGTGCTGCAGTCACCTTGGTATGTCTTTTGCATGGTGAGTACGCCTGGAGCGCCGGGCTTTGTGGTTTCCTCAACCCTAACCCTAGGCGCAAGCCTAACCCTAACCCTAAACCAAACCCTAACCCTAACCCTAGGCTGAGCCAGAAACTGGGCATTGGGCTGTGGTGAGTTCCGAGCAGAAAGAGGAAGAGGGAGCAAGGTTTGGATGTGCTGTGCTTAACTTGGCCAGCCTTTTGCATGGTTAGTGTCCCTGGGTCTCCTGGCTTTGTGGTTTTCTCAATGCTAACCCTAGGCAAAACCCTAACCCTAACCCAAGCCCCTAACCCTAACCCTTGCAGAAAGAAGAAGAGAGAGCAAGGTTTTGGATGTGCTGTGCTTAACTTGGCCAGCCTTTTGCATGGTTAGTGTCCCTGGGTCTCCTGGCTTTGTGGTTTTCTCAACCCTAACCCTAGGCGTAACCCTAACCCTAACCCTACCTTGAGCCAGAAATCCGGCAGAGGGTTGTGGCGAGTTCTGAGCAGAATGACGAAGAGGGAGCAAGGTTTTGGATGTGCTGTGGTCCCCTTGGTGTGCCTTTTGCATGATCAGTGTCCCTGGAGCTCCTGGCTTTGTGGTTTCCTCAACCCTAACCCTAGGCGTTAGCCTAACCATAACCCTAACCCTAACCCTAAACCAAACCCTAACCCTAACCCTAGGCTGAGCCAGAAACTGGGCATTGGGCTGTGATGAGTTCTGAGCAGAAAGAGGAAGAGGGAGCAAGGTTTTGATGTGCTGTGCTTAACTTGGCCTGCCTTTTGCATGGTTAGTGTGCCTGGGTCCCCCGGCTTTGTGGTTTTCTCAATCCTAACCCTAGGCAAAACCCTAACCCTAAGCCCTAACCCTAACCCGAGCCCCTAACCCTAACCCTTGCAGAAAGAAGAAGAAGGGGCAAGGTTTTGGATGTGCTGCGGTCACCTTGGTATGTCTTTTTCATGGTGAGTACGCCTGGAGCTCCTGGCTTTGTGGTTTCCTCAACCCTAACACTAGGCGTAAGCCTAACCCTAACCCTAACCTTAAACCAAACCCTAACCCTAGGCTGAGCCAGAACCTGGGCATTGGGCTGTGGTGAGTTCCGAGCAGAAAGAGGAAGAGGGAGCAGGGTTTTGATGTGCTGTGCTTAACTTGGCCGGCATTTTGCATGGTTAGTGTGTCTGGGTCCCCTGGCTTTGTGGTTTTCTCAACCCTAACCCTAACCCTAGGCGTAACCCTGACCCAACCCCTACCTTGAGCCAGAAATCCAGCAGAGGGTTGTGGCGAGTTCTGAGCAGAATGAGGAAGAGGGAGCAAGGTTTTGGATGTGCTGCGGTCCCCTTGCTATGTCTTTCACATGGTGAGCACGCCTGGAGCTCCTGGCTTTGTGGTTTCCTCAACCCTAACCCTAGGCGTAAGCCTAACCCTAACCCTAAACCAAACCCTAACCCTAACACTAGGCCGAGCCAGAAACTGGGCATTGGGCTGTGATGAGTTCTGAGCAGAAAGAGGAAGAGGTAGCAAGGTTTTGATGTGCTGTGCTTAACTTGGCCAGACTTTTGCATGGTTAGTGTGCCTGGGTCCCCTGGCTTTGTGGTTTTCTCAATCCTAACCCTAGGCAAAACCCTAACCCTAACCCCTAACCCGAAAACGAGCCCCTAACCCTAACCCTAACCCTTGCAGAAAGAAGAAGAGGGAGCAAGGTTTTGGATGTGCTGCGGTCACCTTGGTATGTCTTTTGCATGGTGAGCACGCCTGGAGCTCCTGGCTTTGTGGTTTCCTCAACCCTAACCCTAGGCGTAAGCCTAACCCTAACCCTAAACCAAACCCTAACCCTAACCCTAGGCTGAGCCAGAAACTGGGCATTGGGCTGTGATGAGTTCCGAGCAGAAAGAGGAAGAGGTAGCAAGGTTTTGATGTGCTGTGCTTAACTTGGCCAGACTTTTGCATGGTTAGTGTGCCTGGGTCCCCTGGCTTTGTGGTTTTCTCAATCCTAACCCTAGGCAAAACCCTAACCCTAACCCTAACCCTAACCCTAACCCTTGCAGAAAGAAGAAGAAGGGGCAAGGTTTTGGATGTGCTGCGGTCACCTTGGTATGTCTTTTTCATGGTGAGTACGCCTGGAGCTCCTGGCTTTGTGGTTTCCTCAACCCTAACCCTAGGCGTAAGCCTAACCCTAACCCTAACCTTAAACCAAACCCTAACACTAACCCTAGGCTGAGCCAGAAACTGGGCATTGGGCTGTGGTGAGTTCCGAGCAGAAAGAGGAAGAGGGAGCAGGGGTTTGATGTGCTGTGCTTAACTTGGCCGGCTTTTTGCATGGTTAGTGTGTCTGGGTCCCCTGGCTTTGTGGTTTTCTCAACCCTAACCCTAACCCTAGGCGTAACCCTGACCCAACCCCTACCTTGAGCCAGAAATCCAGCAGAGGGTTGTGGCGAGTTCTGAGCAGAATGACGAAGAGGGAGGAAGGTTTTGGATGTGCTGCGGTCCCCTTGCTATGTCTTTCGCATGGTGAGCACGCCTGGAGCTCCTGGCTTTGTGGTTTCCTCAACCCTAACCCTAGGCATAAGCCTAACCCTAACCCTAAACCAAACCCTAACCCTAACTCTAGGCCGAGCCTGAAACTGGGCATTGGGCTGTGATGAGTTCCGAGCAGAAAGAGGAAGAGGGAGCAAGGTTTTGATGTGCTGTGCTTAACTTGGCCAGCCTTTTGCATGATCAGTGTCCCTGGAGCTCCTGGCTTTGTGGTTTTCTCAATCCTAACCCTAGGCAAAACCCTAACCCTAACCCCTAACCCTAACCCGAGCCCCTAACCCTAACCCTAACCCTTGCAGAAAGAAGAAGAGGGAGCAAGGTTTTGGATGTGCCCTCCTCACCTTGGGCTGTGTCCTCCTCACCTTGGTATGCCTTTTGCATGCTGAGTATCCCTGGAGCTCCTGGCTTTTTGGTTTTCTCAAGCCTAACCCTAGGAGAACGCCTAACCCTAACCCTAACCATAGATTGAGCCAGTAATCGGGCATCGGGCTGTGGTGAGTTCCGAGCAGAAAGAGGAAGAGGGAGCAAGGTTTTGGATGTGCTGCGGTCACCTTGGTATGTCTTTTGCATGGTTAGTGTCCCTGGGTCTCCTGGCTTTGTGGTTTTCTCAATCCTAACCCTAGGCATAACCCTAAACCTAACCCCTAACCCTAACCCCTAACCCTAACCCGAGCCCCTAACCCTAACCCTAACCCTTGCAGAAAGAAGAAGAGGGAGCAAGGTTTTGGATGTGCCCTCCTCACCTTGGGCTGTGTCCTCCTCACCTTGGTATGCCTTTTGCATGCTGAGTATCCCTGGAGCTCCTGGCTTTGTGGTTTTCGCAAGCCTAACCCTAGGAGAACGCCTAACCCTAACCCTAACCATAGATTGAGCCAGTAATCGGGCATCGGGCTGTGGTGAGTTCCGAGCAGAAAGAGGAAGAGGGAGCAAGGTTTTGATATGCCATGCTTAAGTTGGCCTGCCTTTTGCATGGTTAGTGTCCCTGGGTCTCCTGGCTTTGTGGTTTTCTCAATCCTAATCCTAGGCATAACCCTAACCCCTAATCCTAACCCTGACCCGAGTGCCTAACCCTAACCCAAACCCTTGCAGAAAGAAGAAGAGGGAGCAAGGTTTTGGATGTGCTGCAGTCACCTTGGTATGTCTTTTGCATGGTGAGTACGCCTGGAGCGCCGGGCTTTGTGGTTTCCTCAACCCTAACCCTAGGCGCAAGCCTAACCCTAACCCTAAACCAAACCCTAACCCTAACCCTAGGCTGAGCCAGAAACTGGGCATTGGGCTGTGGTGAGTTCCGAGCAGAAAGAGGAAGAGGGAGCAAGGTTTGGATGTGCTGTGCTTAACTTGGCCAGCCTTTTGCATGGTTAGTGTGCCTGGGTCTCCTGGCTTTGTGGTTTTCTCAATGCTAACCCTAGGCAAAACCCTAACCCTAACCCAAGCCCCTAACCCTAACCCTTGCAGAAAGAAGAAGAGAGAGCAAGGTTTTGGATGTGCTGTGCTTAACTTGGCCAGCCTTTTGCATGGTTAGTGTCCCTGGGTCTCCTGGCTTTGTGGTTTTCTCAACCCTAACCCTAGGCGTAACCCTAACCCTAACCCTACCTTGAGCCAGAAATCCGGCAGAGGGTTGTGGCGAGTTCTGAGCAGAATGACGAAGAGGGAGCAGGTTTTGGATGTGCTGCGGTCGGAGCGCCTGGCTTTGTGGTTTCCTCAACCCTAACCCTAGGCGTAAGCCTAACCCTAACCCTAACCCTAAACCAAGCCCTAACCCTAACCCTAACCCTAGCTCGAGCCAGAAACTGGGCCTTAGGCTGTGGCGACTTCTGAGCAGAATGACAAAGAGGGAGCAAGGTTTTGGATGTGCTGCGGTCACCTTGGTATGCCTTTTGCATGGTTAGTGTCCCTGGGTCTCCTGGCTTTGTGGTTTTCTCAATCCTAACCCTAGGCATAACCCTAACCCTAACCCCTAACCCTCGCCCGAGCCCCTAACCCTAACCCTTGCAGAAAGAAGAAGAGGGAGCAAGGTTTTGGATGTGCTGCGGTCACCTTGGAATGTCTTTCGCAAGGTGAGCACGCCTGGAGCTCCTGGCTTTGTGGTTTTCTCAATCCTAACCCTAGGCATAACCCTAACCCCTAATCCTAACCCTGACCCGAGTGCCTAACCCTAACCCAAACCCTTGCAGAAAGAAGAAGAGGGAGCAAGGTTTTGGATGTGCTGCGGTCACCTTGGTATGTCTTTTGCATGGTGAGTACGCCTGGAGCTCCTGGCTTTGTGGTTTCCTCAACCCTAACCCTAGGCGCAAGCCTAACCCTAACCCAAACCCTGAACCAAACACTAACCCTAACCCTAACCCTAGCTCGAGCCAGAAATTGGGCCTTAGGTTGTGGCGACTTCTGAGCAGAATGACGAAGAGGGAGCAAGGTTTTGGATGTGCTGTGGTCCCCTTGGTATACCTTTTGCATGGTGAGCACGCCTGGAGCTCCTGGCTTTGTGGTTTCTTCAACCCTAACCCTAGGCGTAAGCCTAACCCTAACCCTAACCCTAAAACAAACCCTAACCCTAACTCTAGGCTGAGCCAGAAACTGGGCATTGGGCTGTGATGAGTTCCGAGCAGAAAGAGGAAGAGGGAGTAAGGTTTTGATGTGCTGTGCTTAACTTGGCCAGCCTTTTGCATCGTTAGTGTGCCTGGGTCTCCTGGCTTTGTGGTTTTCTCAATCCTAACCCTAGGCAAAACCCTAACCCTAACACCTAACCCTAACCCCTAACCCTAACCCGAGCCCCTAACCCTAACCCTAACCCTTGCAGAAAGAAGAAGAGGGAGCAAGGTTTTGGATGTGCCCTCCTCACCTTGGGCTGTGTCCTCCTCACCTTGGTATGCCTTTTGCATGCTGAGTATCCCTGGAGCTCCTGGCTTTGTGGATTTCTCAAGCCTAACCCTAGGAGAACGCCTAACCCTAACCCTAACCATAGATTGAGCCAGTAATCGGGCATCGGGCTGTGGTGAGTTCCGAGCAGAAAGAGGAAGAGGGAGCAAGGTTTTGATGTGCTGCGGTCACCTTGGTATGTCTTTTGCATGGTTAGTGTCCCTGGGTCTCCTGGCTTTGTGGTTTTCTCAATCCTAACCCTAGGCATAACCCTAACCCTAACCCCTAACCCTAACCCGAGCCCCTAACCCTAACCCTAACCCTTGCAGAAAGAAGAAGAGGGAGCAAGGTTTTGGATGTGCTGCGGTCACCTTGGAATGTCTTTCGCAAGGTGAGCACGCCTGGAGCTCCTGGCTTTGTGGTTTCCTCAAACCTAACCCTAGGCGTAAGCCTAACCCTGACCCTAACCCTAACCCTAAACCAAATCCTAACCCTAACCCTAGGCGTAAGCCTGACCCTGACCCTAACCCTAACCCTAACCCTTGCAGAAAGAAGAAGAGGGAGCAAGGTTTTGGATGTGCTGCGGTCACCTTGGAATGTCTTTCGCAAGGTGAGCACGCCTGGAGCTCCTGGCTTTGTGGTTTCCTCAACCCTAACCCTAGGCGTAAGCCTAACCCTGACCCTAACCCTAACCCTAAACCAAACCCTAACCCTAACCCTAGGCTGAGCCAGAAACTGGGCATTGGGCTGTGATGAGTTCCGAGCAGAAAGAGGAAGAGGGAGCAAGGTTTTGATGTGCTCTGCTTAACTTGGCCGGCCTTTTGCATCGTTAGTGTGCCTGGCTCCCCTGGCTTTGTGGTTTTCTCAATCCTAACCCTAGGCAAAACCCTAACCCTAACCCCTAATCCTAACCCTAACCCAAGCCCCTAACGCTGACCCTAACCCTTGCAGAAAGAAGAAGAGGGAGCAAGGTTTTGGATGTGCTGTGGTCCCCTTGGTATGTCTTTTGCATGGTGAGTACGCCTGGAGCTCCTGGCTTTGTGGTTTTCTCAACCATAACCCTAGGCATAAGCCTAACCCTAACCCAAACCCTGAACCAAACACTAACCCTAACCCTAACCCTAGCTCGAGCCAGAAACTGGGCCTTAGGTTGTGGCGACTTCTGAGCAGAATGACAAAGAGGGAGCAAGGTTTTGGATGTGCTGTGGTCCCCTTGGTATACCTTTCGCATGGTGAGCACGCCTGGAGCTCCTGGCTTTGTGGTTTCTTCAACCCTAACCCTAGGCGTAAGCCTAACCCTAACCCTAACCCTAAAACAAACCCTAACCCTAACTCTAGCTCGAGCCAGAAACTGGGCATTGGGCTGTGATGAGTTCCGAGCAGAAAGAGGAAGAGGGAGTAAGGTTTTGATGTGCTGTGCTTAACTTGGCCAGCCTTTTGCATCGTTAGTGTGCCTGGGTCCCCTGGCTTTGTGGTTTTCTCAATCCTAACCCTAGGCAAAACCCTAACCCTAACACCTAACCCTAACCCCTAACCCTAACCCGAGCCCCTAACCCTAACCCTAACCCTTGCAGAAAGAAGAAGAGGGAGCAAGGTTTTGGATGTGCCCTCCTCACCTTGGGCTGTGTCCTCCTCACCTTGGTATGCCTTTTGCATGCTGAGTATCCCTGGAGCTCCTGGCTTTTTGGTTTTCTCAAGCCTAACCCTAGGAGAACGCCTAACCCTAACCCTAACCATAGATTGAGCCAGTAATCGGGCATCGGGCTGTGGTGAGTTCCGAGCAGAAAGAGGAAGAGGGAGCAAGGTTTTGGATGTGCTGCGGTCACCTTGGTATGTCTTTTGCATGGTTAGTGTCCCTGGGTCTCCTGGCTTTGTGGTTTTCTCAATCCTAACCCTAGGCATAACCCTAAACCTAACCCCTAACCCTAACCCCTAACCCTAACCCGAGCCCCTAACCCTAACCCTAACCCTTGCAGAAAGAAGAAGAGGGAGCAAGGTTTTGGATGTGCCCTCCTCACCTTGGGCTGTGTCCTCCTCACCTTGGTATGCCTTTTGCATGCTGAGTATCCCTGGAGCTCCTGGCTTTGTGGTTTTCTCAAGCCTAACCCTAGGAGAACGCCTAACCCTAACCCTAACCATAGATTGAGCCAGTAATCGGGCATCGGGCTGTGGTGAGTTCCGAGCAGAAAGAGGAAGAGGGAGCAAGGTTTTGATATGCCATGCTTAAGTTGGCCTGCCTTTTGCATGGTTAGTGTCCCTGGGTCTCCTGGCTTTGTGGTTTTCTCAATCCTAATCCTAGGCATAACCCTAACCCCTAATCCTAACCCTGACCCGAGTGCCTAACCCTAACCCAAACCCTTGCAGAAAGAAGAAGAGGGAGCAAGGTTTTGGATGTGCTGCGGTCACCTTGGTATGTCTTTTGCATGGTGAGTACGCCTGGAGCGCCGGGCTTTGTGGTTTCCTCAACCCTAACCCTAGGCGCAAGCCTAACCCTAACCCTAAACCAAACCCTAACCCTAACCCTAGCTCGAGCCAGAAACTGGGCATTGGGCTGTGGTGAGTTCCGAGCAGAAAGAGGAAGAGGGAGCAAGGTTTGGATGTGCTGTGCTTAACTTGGCCAGCCTTTTGCATGGTTAGTGTCCCTGGGTCTCCTGGCTTTGTGGTTTTCTCAATGCTAACCCTAGGCAAAACCCTAACCCTAACCCAAGCCCCTAACCCTAACCCTTGCAGAAAGAGGAAGAGGGAGCAAGGTTTTGATGTGCTGTGCTTAACTTGGCCGGCCTTTTGCATCGTTAGTGTGCCTGGCTCCCCTGGCTTTGTGGTTTTCTCAACCATAACCCTAGGCAAAACCCTAACCCTAACCCTAACCCTAACCCTAGCTCGAGCCAGAAACTGGGCCTTAGGTTGTGGCGACTTCTGAGCAGAATGACAAAGAGGGAGCAAGGTTTTGGATGTGCTGTGGTCCCCTTGGTATACCTTTCGCATGGTGAGCACGCCTGGAGCTCCTGGCTTTGTGGTTTCTTCAACCCTAACCCTAGGCGTAAGCCTAACCCTAACCCTAACCCTAAAACAAACCCTAACCCTAACTCTAGCTCGAGCCAGAAACTGGGCATTGGGCTGTGATGAGTTCCGAGCAGAAAGAGGAAGAGGGAGTAAGGTTTTGATGTGCTGTGCTTAACTTGGCCAGCCTTTTGCATCGTTAGTGTGCCTGGGTCCCCTGGCTTTGTGGTTTTCTCAATCCTAACCCTAGGCAAAACCCTAACCCTAACACCTAACCCTAACCCCTAACCCTAACCCGAGCCCCTAACCCTAACCCTAACCCTTGCAGAAAGAAGAAGAGGGAGCAAGGTTTTGGATGTGCCCTCCTCACCTTGGGCTGTGTCCTCCTCACCTTGGTATGCCTTTTGCATGCTGAGTATCCCTGGAGCTCCTGGCTTTTTGGTTTTCTCAAGCCTAACCCTAGGAGAACGCCTAACCCTAACCCTAACCATAGATTGAGCCAGTAATCGGGCATCGGGCTGTGGTGAGTTCCGAGCAGAAAGAGGAAGAGGGAGCAAGGTTTTGGATGTGCTGCGGTCACCTTGGTATGTCTTTTGCATGGTTAGTGTGCCTGGGTCTCCTGGCTTTGTGGTTTTCTCAATCCTAACCCTAGGCATAACCCTAAACCTAACCCCTAACCCTAACCCCTAACCCTAACCCGAGCCCCTAACCCTAACCCTAACCCTTGCAGAAAGAAGAAGAGGGAGCAAGGTTTTGGATGTGCCCTCCTCACCTTGGGCTGTGTCCTCCTCACCTTGGTATGCCTTTTGCATGCTGAGTATCCCTGGAGCTCCTGGCTTTGTGGTTTTCTCAAGCCTAACCCTAGGAGAACGCCTAACCCTAACCCTAACCATAGATTGAGCCAGTAATCGGGCATCGGGCTGTGGTGAGTTCCGAGCAGAAAGAGGAAGAGGGAGCAAGGTTTTGATATGCCATGCTTAAGTTGGCCTGCCTTTTGCATGGTTAGTGTCCCTGGGTCTCCTGGCTTTGTGGTTTTCTCAATCCTAATCCTAGGCATAACCCTAACCCCTAATCCTAACCCTGACCCGAGTGCCTAACCCTAACCCAAACCCTTGCAGAAAGAAGAAGAGGGAGCAAGGTTTTGGATGTGCTGCGGTCACCTTGGTATGTCTTTTGCATGGTGAGTACGCCTGGAGCGCCGGGCTTTGTGGTTTCCTCAACCCTAACCCTAGGCGCAAGCCTAACCCTAACCCTAAACCAAACCCTAACCCTAACCCTAGCTCGAGCCAGAAACTGGGCATTGGGCTGTGGTGAGTTCCGAGCAGAAAGAGGAAGAGGGAGCAAGGTTTGGATGTGCTGTGCTTAACTTGGCCAGCCTTTTGCATGGTTAGTGTCCCTGGGTCTCCTGGCTTTGTGGTTTTCTCAATGCTAACCCTAGGCAAAACCCTAACCCTAACCCAAGCCCCTAACCCTAACCCTTGCAGAAAGAAGAAGAGAGAGCAAGGTTTTGGATGTGCTGTGCTTAACTTGGCCAGCCTTTTGCATGGTTAGTGTCCCTGGGTCTCCTGGCTTTGTGGTTTTCTCAACCCTAACCCTAGGCGTAACCCTAACCCTAACCCTACCTTGAGCCAGAAATCCGGCAGAGGGTTGTGGCGAGTTCTGAGCAGAATGACGAAGAGGGAGCAGGTTTTGGATGTGCTGCGGTCGGAGCGCCTGGCTTTGTGGTTTCCTCAACCCTAACCCTAGGCGTAAGCCTAACCCTAACCCTAACCCTAAACCAAACCCTAACCCTAACCCTAACCCTAGCTCGAGCCAGAAACTGGGCCTTAGGCTGTGGCGACTTCTGAGCAGAATGACGAAGAGGGAGCAAGGTTTTGGATGTGCTGCGGTCACCTTGGTATGTCTTTTGCATGGTTAGTGTCCCTGGGTCTCCTGGCTTTGTGGTTTTCTCAATCCTAACCCTAGGCATAACCCTAACCCTAACCCCTAACCCTCGCCCGAGCCCCTAACCCTAACCCTTGCAGAAAGAAGAAGAGGGAGCAAGGTTTTGGATGTGCTGCGGTCACCTTGGAATGTCTTTCGCAAGGTGAGCACGCCTGGAGCTCCTGGCTTTGTGGTTTTCTCAATCCTAACCCTAGGCATAACCCTAACCCCTAATCCTAACCCTGACCCGAGTGCCTAACCCTAACCCAAACCCTTGCAGAAAGAAGAAGAGGGAGCAAGGTTTTGGATGTGCTGCGGTCACCTTGGTATGTCTTTCGCAAGGTGAGCACGCCTGGAGTTCCTGGCTTTGTGGTTTCCTCAACCCTAACCCTAGGCGTAAGCCTAACCCTAACCCAAACCCTGAACCAAACCCTAACCCTAACCCTAACCCTAGCTCGAGCCAGAAACTGGGCCTTAGGCTGTGGCGACTTCTGAGCAGAATGACAAAGAGGGAGCAAGGTTTTGGATGTGCTGCGGTCACCTTGGTATGTCTTTTGCATGGTTAGTGTCCCTGGGTCTCCTGGCTTTGTGGTTTTCTCAATCCTAACCCTAGGCATACCCTAAACCTAACCCCTAACCCTAACCCCTAACCCTAACCCGAGCCCCTAACCCTAACCCTAACCCTTGCAGAAAGAAGAATAGGGAGGAAGGTTTTGGATGTGCTGCGGTCACCTTGGTATGCCTTTCGCATGGTGAGCACACCTGGAGCTCCTGGCTTTGTGGTTTTCTCAATCCTAACCCTAGGCAAAACCCTAACCCTAACCCCTAATCCTAACCCTAACCCAAGCCCCTAACGCTGACCCTAAACCTTGCAGAAAGAAGAAGAGGGAGCAAGGTTTTGGATGTGCTGCGGTCACCTTGGTATGTCTTTTGCATGGTGAGTACGCCTGGAGCTCCTGGCTTTGTGGTTTTCTCAACCATAACCCTAGGCATAAGCCTAACCCTAACCCAAACCCTGAACCAAACACTAACCCTAACCCTAACCCTAGCTCGAGCCAGAAATTGGGCCTTAGGTTGTGGCGACTTCTGAGCAGAATGACGAAGAGGGAGCAAGGTTTTGGATGTGCTGTGGTCCCCTTGGTATACCTTTTGCATGGTGAGCACGCCTGGAGCTCCTGGCTTTGTGGTTTCTTCAACCCTAACCCTAGGCGTAAGCCTAACCCTAACCCTAACCCTAAAACAAACCCTAACCCTAACTCTAGGCTGAGCCAGAAACTGGGCATTGGGCTGTGATGAGTTCCGAGCAGAAAGAGGAAGAGGGAGCAAGGTTTTGATGTGCTGTGCTTAACTTGGCCTGCCTTTTGCATGGTTAGTGTGCCTGGGTCTCCTGGCTTTGTGGTTTTCTCAATCCTAACCCTAGGCAAAACCCTAACCCCTAACACCTAACCCTAACCCCTAACCCTAACCCGAGCCCCTAACCCTAACCCTAACCCTTGCAGAAAGAAGAAGAGGGAGCAAGGTTTTGGATGTGCCCTCCTCACCTTGGGCTGTGTCCTCCTCACCTTGGTATGCCTTTTGCATGCTGAGTATCCCTGGAGCTCCTGGCTTTGTGGATTTCTCAAGCCTAACCCTAGGAGAACGCCTAACCCTAACCCTAACCATAGATTGAGCCAGTAATCGGGCATCGGGCTGTGGTGAGTTCCGAGCAGAAAGAGGAAGAGGGAGCAAGGTTTGGATGTGCAGTGCTTAACTTGGCCGGCCTTTTGCATGGTTAGTGTCCCTGGGTTTCCTGGCTTTGTGGTTTTCTCAATCCTAACCCTAGGCATAACCCTAACCCTAACCCCTAACCCTAGCCCAAGCCCCTAACCCTAACCCTAACCCTTGCAGAAAGAAGAAGAGGGAGCAAGGTTTTGGATGTGCTGCGGTCACCTTGGAATGTCTTTCGCAAGGTGAGCACGCCTGGAGCTCCTGGCTTTGTGGTTTCCTCAACCCTAACCCTAGGCGTAAGCCTAACCCTAACCCAAACCCTGAACCAAACCCGAACCCTAACCCTAACCCTAGCTCGAGCCAGAAACTGGGCCTTAGTCAGTGGCGACTTCTGAGCAGAATGACGAAGAGGGAGCAAGGTTTTGGATGTGCTGTGGTCCCCTTGGAATGCCTTTCGCATGGTGAGCACGCCTGGAGCTCCTGGCTTTGTGGTTTCCTCAAACCTAACCCTAGGCGTAAGCCTAACCCTGACCCTAACCCTAACCCTAAACCAAATCCTAACCCTAACCCTAGGCGTAAGCCTGACCCTGACCCTAACCCTAACCCTAACCCTTGCAGAAAGAAGAAGAGGGAGCAAGGTTTTGGATGTGCTGCGGTCACCTTGGAATGTCTTTCGCAAGGTGAGCACGCCTGGAGCTCCTGGCTTTGTGGTTTCCTCAACCCTAACCCTAGGCGTAAGCCTAACCCTGACCCTAACCCTAACCCTAAACCAAACCCTAACCCTAACCCTAGGCTGAGCCAGAAACTGGGCATTGGGCTGTGATGAGTTCCGAGCAGAAAGAGGAAGAGGGAGCAAGGTTTTGATGTGCTGTGCTTAACTTGGCCGGCCTTTTGCATCGTTAGTGTGCCTGGCTCCCCTGGCTTTGTGGTTTTCTCAATCCTAACCCTAGGCAAAACCCTAACCCTAACCCCTAATCCTAACCCTAACCCAAGCCCCTAACGCTGACCCTAACCCTTGCAGAAAGAAGAAGAGGGAGCAAGGTTTTGGATGTGCTGTGGTCCCCTTGGTATGTCTTTTGCATGGTGAGTACGCCTGGAGCTCCTGGCTTTGTGGTTTTCTCAACCATAACCCTAGGCGTAAGCCTAACCCTAACCCAAACCCTGAACCAAACACTAACCCTAACCCTAACCCTAGCTCGAGCCAGAAACTGGGCCTTAGGTTGTGGCGACTTCTGAGCAGAATGACGAAGAGGGAGCAAGGTTTTGGATGTGCTGCGGTCACCTTGGTATGTCTTTTGCATGGTTAGTGTCCCTGGAGCTCCTGGCTTTGTGGTTTCTTCAACCCTAACCCTAGGCGTAAGCCTAACCCTAACCCTAACCCTAAAACAAACCCTAACCCTAACTCTAGCTCGAGCCAGAAACTGGGCATTGGGCTGTGGGGAGTTCCGAGCAGAAAGAGGAAGAGGGAGTAAGGTTTTGATGTGCTGTGCTTAACTTGGCCAGCCTTTTGCATCGTTAGTGTGCCTGGGTCCCCTGGCTTTGTGGTTTTCTCAATCCTAACCCTAGGCAAAACCCTAACCCTAACACCTAACCCTAACCCCTAACCCTAACCCGAGCCCCTAACCCTAACCCAAACCCTTGCAGAAAGAAGAAGAGGGAGCAAGGTTTTGGATGTGCCCTCCTCACCTTGGGCTGTGTCCTCCTCACCTTGGTATGCCTTTTGCATGCTGAGTATCCCTGGAGCTCCTGGCTTTTTGGTTTTCTCAAGCCTAACCCTAGGAGAACGCCTAACCCTAACCCTAACCATAGATTGAGCCAGTAATCGGGCATCGGGCTGTGGTGAGTTCCGAGCAGAAAGAGGAAGAGGGAGCAAGGTTTTGGATGTGCTGCGGTCACCTTGGTATGTCTTTTGCATGGTTAGTGTCCCTGGGTCTCCTGGCTTTGTGGTTTTCTCAATCCTAACCCTAGGCATAACCCTAAACCTAACCCCTAACCCTAACCCCTAACCCTAACCCGAGCCCCTAACCCTAACCCTAACCCTTGCAGAAAGAAGAAGAGGGAGCAAGGTTTTGGATGTGCCCTCCTCACCTTGGGCTGTGTCCTCCTCACCTTGGTATGCCTTTTGCATGCTGAGTATCCCTGGAGCTCCTGGCTTTGTGGTTTTCTCAAGCCTAACCCTAGGAGAACGCCTAACCCTAACCCTAACCATAGATTGAGCCAGTAATCGGGCATCGGGCTGTGGTGAGTTCCGAGCAGAAAGAGGAAGAGGGAGCAAGGTTTTGATATGCCATGCTTAAGTTGGCCTGCCTTTTGCATGGTTAGTGTCCCTGGGTCTCCTGGCTTTGTGGTTTTCTCAATCCTAATCCTAGGCATAACCCTAACCCCTAATCCTAACCCTGACCCGAGTGCCTAACCCTAACCCAAACCCTTGCAGAAAGAAGAAGAGGGAGCAAGGTTTTGGATGTGCTGCGGTCACCTTGGTATGTCTTTTGCATGGTGAGTACGCCTGGAGCGCCGGGCTTTGTGGTTTCCTCAACCCTAACCCTAGGCGCAAGCCTAACCCTAACCCTAAACCAAACCCTAACCCTAACCCTAGCTCGAGCCAGAAACTGGGCATTGGGCTGTGGTGAGTTCCGAGCAGAAAGAGGAAGAGGGAGCAAGGTTTGGATGTGCTGTGCTTAACTTGGCCAGCCTTTTGCATGGTTAGTGTCCCTGGGTCTCCTGGCTTTGTGGTTTTCTCAATGCTAACCCTAGGCAAAACCCTAACCCTAACCCAAGCCCCTAACCCTAACCCTTGCAGAAAGAAGAAGAGAGAGCAAGGTTTTGGATGTGCTGTGCTTAACTTGGCCAGCCTTTTGCATGGTTAGTGTCCCTGGGTCTCCTGGCTTTGTGGTTTTCTCAACCCTAACCCTAGGCGTAACCCTAACCCTAACCCTACCTTGAGCCAGAAATCCGGCAGAGGGTTGTGGCGAGTTCTGAGCAGAATGACGAAGAGGGAGCAGGTTTTGGATGTGCTGCGGTCGGAGCGCCTGGCTTTGTGGTTTCCTCAACCCTAACCCTAGGCGTAAGCCTAACCCTAACCCTAACCCTAAACCAAACCCTAACCCTAACCCTAACCCTAGCTCGAGCCAGAAACTGGGCCTTAGGCTGTGGCGACTTCTGAGCAGAATGACGAAGAGGGAGCAAGGTTTTGGATGTGCTGCGGTCACCTTGGTATGTCTTTTGCATGGTTAGTGTCCCTGGGTCTCCTGGCTTTGTGGTTTTCTCAATCCTAACCCTAGGCATAACCCTAACCCTAACCCCTAACCCTCGCCCGAGCCCCTAACCCTAACCCTTGCAGAAAGAAGAAGAGGGAGCAAGGTTTTGGATGTGCTGCGGTCACCTTGGAATGTCTTTCGCAAGGTGAGCACGCCTGGAGCTCCTGGCTTTGTGGTTTTCTCAATCCTAACCCTAGGCATAACCCTAACCCCTAATCCTAACCCTGACCCGAGTGCCTAACCCTAACCCAAACCCTTGCAGAAAGAAGAAGAGGGAGCAAGGTTTTGGATGTGCTGCGGTCACCTTGGTATGTCTTTCGCAAGGTGAGCACGCCTGGAGTTCCTGGCTTTGTGGTTTCCTCAACCCTAACCCTAGGCGTAAGCCTAACCCTAACCCAAACCCTGAACCAAACCCGAACCCTAACCCTAACCCTAGCTCGAGCCAGAAACTGGGCCTTAGGCTGTGGCGACTTCTGAGCAGAATGACAAAGAGGGAGCAAGGTTTTGGATGTGCTGCGGTCACCTTGGTATGTCTTTTGCATGGTTAGTGTCCCTGGGTCTCCTGGCTTTGTGGTTTTCTCAATCCTAACCCTAGGCATACCCTAAACCTAACCCCTGACCCTAACCCCTAACCCTAACCCGAGCCCCTAACCCTAACCCTAACCCTTGCAGAAAGAAGAATAGGGAGGAAGGTTTTGGATGTGCTGCGGTCACCTTGGTATGCCTTTCGCATGGTGAGCACACCTGGAGCTCCTGGCTTTGTGGTTTTCTCAATCCTAACCCTAGGCAAAACCCTAACCCTAACCCCTAATCCTAACCCTAACCCAAGCCCCTAACGCTGACCCTAAACCTTGCAGAAAGAAGAAGAGGGAGCAAGGTTTTGGATGTGCTGCGGTCACCTTGGTATGTCTTTTGCATGGTGAGTACGCCTGGAGCTCCTGGCTTTGTGGTTTTCTCAACCATAACCCTAGGCATAAGCCTAACCCTAACCCAAACCCTGAACCAAACACTAACCCTAACCCTAACCCTAGCTCGAGCCAGAAATTGGGCCTTAGGTTGTGGCGACTTCTGAGCAGAATGACGAAGAGGGAGCAAGGTTTTGGATGTGCTGTGGTCCCCTTGGTATACCTTTTGCATGGTGAGCACGCCTGGAGCTCCTGGCTTTGTGGTTTCTTCAACCCTAACCCTAGGCGTAAGCCTAACCCTAACCCTAACCCTAAAACAAACCCTAACCCTAACTCTAGGCTGAGCCAGAAACTGGGCATTGGGCTGTGATGAGTTCCGAGCAGAAAGAGGAAGAGGGAGCAAGGTTTTGATGTGCTGTGCTTAACTTGGCCTGCCTTTTGCATGGTTAGTGTGCCTGGGTCTCCTGGCTTTGTGGTTTTCTCAATCCTAACCCTAGGCAAAACCCTAACCCCTAACACCTAACCCTAACCCCTAACCCTAACCCGAGCCCCTAACCCTAACCCTAACCCTTGCAGAAAGAAGAAGAGGGAGCAAGGTTTTGGATGTGCCCTCCTCACCTTGGGCTGTGTCCTCCTCACCTTGGTATGCCTTTTGCATGCTGAGTATCCCTGGAGCTCCTGGCTTTGTGGATTTCTCAAGCCTAACCCTAGGAGAACGCCTAACCCTAACCCTAACCATAGATTGAGCCAGTAATCGGGCATCGGGCTGTGGTGAGTTCCGAGCAGAAAGAGGAAGAGGGAGCAAGGTTTGGATGTGCAGTGCTTAACTTGGCCGGCCTTTTGCATGGTTAGTGTCCCTGGGTTTCCTGGCTTTGTGGTTTTCTCAATCCTAACCCTAGGCATAACCCTAACCCTAACCCCTAACCCTAGCCCAAGCCCCTAACCCTAACCCTAACCCTTGCAGAAAGAAGAAGAGGGAGCAAGGTTTTGGATGTGCTGCGGTCACCTTGGAATGTCTTTCGCAAGGTGAGCACGCCTGGAGCTCCTGGCTTTGTGGTTTCCTCAACCCTAACCCTAGGCGTAAGCCTAACCCTAACCCAAACCCTGAACCAAACCCGAACCCTAACCCTAACCCTAGCTCGAGCCAGAAACTGGGCCTTAGTCAGTGGCGACTTCTGAGCAGAATGACGAAGAGGGAGCAAGGTTTTGGATGTGCTGTGGTCCCCTTGGAATGCCTTTCGCATGGTGAGCACGCCTGGAGCTCCTGGCTTTGTGGTTTCCTCAAACCTAACCCTAGGCGTAAGCCTAACCCTGACCCTAACCCTAACTCTAAACCAAACCCTAACCCTAACCCTAGGCGTAAGCCTAACCCTGACCCTAACCCTAACTCTAAACCAAACCCTAACCCTAACCCTAGGCTGAGCCAGAAACTGGGCATTGGGCTGTGATGAGTTCCGAGCAGAAAGAGGAAGAGGGAGCAAGGTTTTGATGTGCTGTGCTTAACTTGGCCGGCCTTTTGCATCGTTAGTGTGCCTGGCTCCCCTGGCTTTGTGGTTTTCTCAATCCTAACCCTAGGCAAAACCCTAACCCTAACCCCTAATCCTAACCCTAACCCAAGCCCCTAACGCTGACCCTAACCCTTGCAGAAAGAAGAAGAGGGAGCAAGGTTTTGGATGTGCTGTGGTCCCCTTGGTATGTCTTTTGCATGGTGAGTACGCCTGGAGCTCCTGGCTTTGTGGTTTTCTCAACCATAACCCTAGGCGTAAGCCTAACCCTAACCCAAACCCTGAACCAAACACTAACCCTAACCCTAACCCTAGCTCGAGCCAGAAACTGGGCATTGGGCTGTGGGGAGTTCCGAGCAGAAAGAGGAAGAGGGAGTAAGGTTTTGATGTGCTGTGCTTAACTTGGCCAGCCTTTTGCATCGTTAGTGTGCCTGGGTCCCCTGGCTTTGTGGTTTTCTCAATCCTAACCCTAGGCAAAACCCTAACCCTAACACCTAACCCTAACCCCTAACCCTAACCCGAGCCCCTAACCCTAACCCTAACCCTTGCAGAAAGAAGAAGAGGGAGCAAGGTTTTGGATGTGCCCTCCTCACCTTGGGCTGTGTCCTCCTCACCTTGGTATGCCTTTTGCATGCTGAGTATCCCTGGAGCTCCTGGCTTTGTGGTTTTCTCAAGCCTAACCCTAGGAGAACGCCTAACCCTAACCCTAACCATAGATTGAGCCAGTAATCGGGCATCGGGCTGTGGTGAGTTCCGAGCAGAAAGAGGAAGAGGGAGCAAGGTTTTGATGTGCTGCGGTCACCTTGGTATGTCTTTTGCATGGTTAGTGTCCCTGGGTCTCCTGGCTTTGTGGTTTTCTCAATCCTAACCCTAGGCATAACCCTAACCCTAACCCCTAACCCTAACCCGAGCCCCTAACCCTAACCCTAACCCTTGCAGAAAGAAGAAGAGGGAGCAAGGTTTTGGATGTGCTGCGGTCACCTAGGAATGTCTTTCGCAAGGTGAGCACGCCTGGAGCTCCTGGCTTTGTGGTTTCCTCAACCCTAACCCTAGGCGTAAGCCTAACCCTAACCCAAACCCTGAACCAAACCCTAACCCTAACCCTAACCCTAGCTCGAGCCAGAAACTGGGCCTTAGGCAGTGGCGACTTCTGAGCAGAATGACGAAGAGGGAGCAAGGTTTTGGATGTGCTGTGGTCCCCTTGGAATGCCTTTCGCATGGTGAGCACGCCTGGAGCTCCTGGCTTTGTGGTTTCCTCAAACCTAACCCTAGGCGTAAGCCTAACCCTGACCCTAACCCTAACCCTAAACCAAATCCTAACCCTAACCCTAGGCGTAAGCCTAACCCTGACCCTAACCCTAACCCTAAACCAAATCCTAACCCTAACCCTAGGCGTAAGCCTAACCCTGACCCTAACCCTAACCCTAAACCAAACCCTAACCCTAACCCTAGGCTGAGCCAGAAACTGGGCATTGGGCTGTGATGAGTTCCGAGCAGAAAGAGGAAGAGGGAGCAAGGTTTTGATGTGCTGTGCTTAACTTGGCCGGCCTTTTGCATCGTTAGTGTGCCTGGCTCCCCTGGCTTTGTGGTTTTCTCAATCCTAACCCTAGGCAAAGCCCTAACCCTAACCCCTAATCCTAACCCTAACCCAAGCCCCTAACGCTGACCCTAAACCTTGCAGAAAGAAGAAGAGGGAGCAAGGTTTTGGATGTGCTGTGGTCCCCTTGGTATGTCTTTTGCATGGTGAGTACGCCTGGAGCTCCTGGCTTTGTGGTTTTCTCAACCATAACCCTAGGCGTATGCCTAACCCTAACCCAAACCCTGAACCAAACACTAACCCTAACCCTAACCCTAGCTCGAGCCAGAAACTGGGCCTTAGGTTGTGGCGACTTCTGAGCAGAATGACGAAGAGGGAGCAAGGTTTTGGATGTGCTGTGGTCCCCTTGGTATACCTTTCGCATGGTGAGCACGCCTGGAGCTCCTGGCTTTGTGGTTTCTTCAACCCTAACCCTAGGCGTAAGCCTAACCCTAACCCTAACCCTAAAACAAACCCTAACCCTAACTCTAGCTCGAGCCAGAAACTGGGCATTGGGCTGTGGGGAGTTCCGAGCAGAAAGAGGAAGAGGGAGCAAGGTTTTGATGTGCTGTGCTTAACTTGGCCAGCCTTTTGCATCGTTAGTGTGCCTGGGTCCCCTGGCTTTGTGGTTTTCTCAATCCTAACCCTAGGCATAACCCTAACCCCTAATCCTAACCCTGACCCGAGTGCCTAACCCTAACCCAAACCCTTGCAGAAAGAAGAAGAGGGAGCAAGGTTTTGGATGTGCTGCGGTCACCTTGGTATGTCTTTTGCATGGTGAGTACGCCTGGAGCGCCGGGCTTTGTGGTTTCCTCAACCCTAACCCTAGGCGCAAGCCTAACCCTAACCCTAAACCAAACCCTAACCCTAACCCTAGCTCGAGCCAGAAACTGGGCATTGGGCTGTGGTGAGTTCCGAGCAGAAAGAGGAAGAGGGAGCAAGGTTTGGATGTGCTGTGCTTAACTTGGCCAGCCTTTTGCATGGTTAGTGTCCCTGGGTCTCCTGGCTTTGTGGTTTTCTCAATGCTAACCCTAGGCAAAACCCTAACCCTAACCCGAGCCCCTAACCCTAACCCTTGCAGAAAGAAGAAGAGAGAGCAAGGTTTTGGATGTGCTGTGCTTAACTTGGCCAGCCTTTTGCATGGTTAGTGTCCCTGGGTCTCCTGGCTTTGTGGTTTTCTCAATCCTAACCCTAGGCGTAACCCTAACCCTAACCCTACCTTGAGCCAGAAATCCGGCAGAGGGTTGTGGCGAGTTCTGAGCAGAATGACGAAGAGGGAGCAGGTTTTGGATGTGCTGCGGTCGGAGCGCCTGGCTTTGTGGTTTCCTCAACCCTAACCCTAGGCGTAAGCCTAACCCTAACCCTAACCCTAAACCAAACCCTAACCCTAACCCTAACCCTAGCTCGAGCCAGAAACTGGGCCTTAGTCAGTGGCGACTTCTGAGCAGAATGACAAAGAGGGAGCAAGGTTTTGGATGTGCTGCGGTCACCTTGGTATGTCTTTTGCATGGTTAGTGTCCCTGGGTCTCCTGGCTTTGTGGTTTTCTCAATCCTAACCCTAGGCATAACCCTAACCCTAACCCCTAACCCTCGCCCGAGCCCCTAACCCTAACCCTAACCCTTGCAGAAAGAAGAAGAGGGAGCAAGGTTTTGGATGTGCTGCGGTCACCTTGGAATGTCTTTCGCAAGGTGAGCACGCCTGGAGCTCCTGGCTTTGTGGTTTCCTCAACCCTAACCCTAGGCGTAAGCCTAACCCTAACCCAAACCCTGAACCAAACCCGAACCCTAACCCTAACCCTAGCTCGAGCCAGAAACTGGGCCTTAGTCAGTGGCGACTTCTGAGCAGAATGACAAAGAGGGAGCAAGGTTTTGGATGTGCTGCGGTCACCTTGGTATGTCTTTTGCATGGTTAGTGTCCCTGGGTCTCCTGGCTTTGTGGTTTTCTCAATCCTAACCCTAGGCATACCCTAAACCTAACCCCTGACCCTAACCCCTAACCCTAACCCGAGCCCCTAACCCTAACCCTAACCCTAACCCTTGCAGAAAGAAGAATAGGGAGGAAGGTTTTGGATGTGCTGCGGTCACCTTGGTATGCCTTTCGCATGGTGAGCACACCTGGAGCTCCTGGCTTTGTGGTTTTCTCAATCCTAACCCTAGGCAAAACCCTAACCCTAACCCCTAATCCTAACCCTAACCCAAGCCCCTAACGCTGACCCTAAACCTTGCAGAAAGAAGAAGAGGGAGCAAGGTTTTGGATGTGCTGCGGTCACCTTGGTATGTCTTTTGCATGGTGAGTACGCCTGGAGCTCCTGGCTTTGTGGTTTTCTCAACCATAACCCTAGGCGTAAGCCTAACCCTAACCCAAACCCTGAACCAAACACTAACCCTAACCCTAACCCTAGCTCGAGCCAGAAACTGGGCCTTAGGTTGTGGCGACTTCTGAGCAGAATGACGAAGAGGGAGCAAGGTTTTGGATGTGCTGTGGTCCCCTTGGTATACCTTTTGCATGGTGAGCACGCCTGGAGCTCCTGGCTTTGTGGTTTCTTCAACCCTAACCCTAGGCGTAAGCCTAACCCTAACCCTAACCCTAAAACAAACCCTAACCCTAACTCTAGGCTGAGCCAGAAACTGGGCATTGGGCTGTGATGAGTTCCGAGCAGAAAGAGGAAGAGGGAGCAAGGTTTTGATGTGCTGTGCTTAACTTGGCCTGCCTTTTGCATGGTTAGTGTGCCTGGGTCTCCTGGCTTTGTGGTTTTCTCAATCCTAACCCTAGGCAAAACCCTAACCCTAACACCTAACCCTAACCCCTAACCCTAACCCGAGCCCCTAACCCTAACCCTAACCCTTGCAGAAAGAAGAAGAGGGAGCAAGGTTTTGGATGTGCCCTCCTCACCTTGGGCTGTGTCCTCCTCACCTTGGTATGCCTTTTGCATGCTGAGTATCCCTGGAGCTCCTGGCTTTGTGGTTTTCTCAAGCCTAACCCTAGGAGAACGCCTAACCCTAACCCTAACCATAGATTGAGCCAGTAATCGGGCATCGGGCTGTGGTGAGTTCCGAGCAGAAAGAGGAAGAGGGAGCAAGGTTTTGATGTGCTGCGGTCACCTTGGTATGTCTTTTGCATGGTTAGTGTCCCTGGGTCTCCTGGCTTTGTGGTTTTCTCAATCCTAACCCTAGGCATAACCCTAACCCTAACCCCTAACCCTAACCCGAGCCCCTAACCCTAACCCTAACCCTTGCAGAAAGAAGAAGAGGGAGCAAGGTTTTGGATGTGCTGCGGTCACCTAGGAATGTCTTTCGCAAGGTGAGCACGCCTGGAGCTCCTGGCTTTGTGGTTTCCTCAACCCTAACCCTAGGCGTAAGCCTAACCCTAACCCAAACCCTGAACCAAACCCTAACCCTAACCCTAACCCTAGCTCGAGCCAGAAACTGGGCCTTAGGCAGTGGCGACTTCTGAGCAGAATGACGAAGAGGGAGCAAGGTTTTGGATGTGCTGTGGTCCCCTTGGAATGCCTTTCGCATGGTGAGCACGCCTGGAGCTCCTGGCTTTGTGGTTTCCTCAAACCTAACCCTAGGCGTAAGCCTAACCCTGACCCTAACCCTAACCCTAAACCAAATCCTAACCCTAACCCTAGGCGTAAGCCTAACCCTGACCCTAACCCTAACCCTAAACCAAACCCTAACCCTAACCCTAGGCTGAGCCAGAAACTGGGCATTGGGCTGTGATGAGTTCCGAGCAGAAAGAGGAAGAGGGAGCAAGGTTTTGATGTGCTGTGCTTAACTTGGCCGGCCTTTTGCATCGTTAGTGTGCCTGGCTCCCCTGGCTTTGTGGTTTTCTCAATCCTAACCCTAGGCAAAACCCTAACCCTAACCCCTAATCCTAACCCTAACCCAAGCCCCTAACGCTGACCCTAAACCTTGCAGAAAGAAGAAGAGGGAGCAAGGTTTTGGATGTGCTGTGGTCCCCTTGGTATGTCTTTTGCATGGTGAGTACGCCTGGAGCTCCTGGCTTTGTGGTTTTCTCAACCATAACCCTAGGCGTATGCCTAACCCTAACCCAAACCCTGAACCAAACACTAACCCTAACCCTAACCCTAGCTCGAGCCAGAAACTGGGCCTTAGGTTGTGGCGACTTCTGAGCAGAATGACGAAGAGGGAGCAAGGTTTTGGATGTGCTGTGGTCCCCTTGGAATGCCTTTCGCATGGTGAGCACGCCTGGAACTCCTGGCTTTGTGGTTTCCTCAAACCTAACCCTAGGCGTAAGCCTAACCCTGACCCTAACCCTAACCCTAAACCAAATCCTAACCCTAACCCTAGGCGTAAGCCTAACCCTGACCCTAACCCTAACCCTAAACCAAACCCTAACCCTAACCCTAGGCTGAGCCAGAAACTGGGCATTGGGCTGTGATGAGTTCCGAGCAGAAAGAGGAAGAGGGAGCAAGGTTTTGATGTGCTGTGCTTAACTTGGCCGGCCTTTTGCATCGTTAGTGTGCCTGGGTCCCCTGGCTTTGTGGTTTTCTCAATCCTAACCCTAGGCAAAACCCTAACCCTAACCCCTAATCCTAACCCTAACCCAAGCCCCTAACGCTGACCCTAAACCTTGCAGAAAGAAGAAGAGGGAGCAAGGTTTTGGATGTGCTGTGGTCCCCTTGGTATGTCTTTTGCATGGTGAGTACGCCTGGAGCTCCTGGCTTTGTGGTTTTCTCAACCATAACCCTAGGCGTATGCCTAACCCTAACCCAAACCCTGAACCAAACACTAACCCTAACCCTAACCCTAGCTCGAGCCAGAAACTGGGCCTTAGGTTGTGGCGACTTCTGAGCAGAATGACGAAGAGGGAGCAAGGTTTTGGATGTGCTGTGGTCCCCTTGGTATACCTTT
Source organism: Coloeus monedula (assembly GCF_965178545.1). Taxonomy (NCBI): domain Eukaryota; kingdom Metazoa; phylum Chordata; class Aves; order Passeriformes; family Corvidae; genus Coloeus; species Coloeus monedula. Next base: position 73,748 of record NW_028120459.1, read on the forward strand.
CGCATGGTGAGCACGCCTGGAGCTCCTGGCTTTGTGGTTTCTTCAACCCTAACCCTAGGCGTAAGCCTAACCCTAACCCTAACCCTAAAACAAACCCTAACCCTAACTCTAGCTCGAGCCAGAAACTGGGCATTGGGCTGTGGGGAGTTCCGAGCAGAAAGAGGAAGAGGGAGCAAGGTTTTGATGTGCTGTGCCTAACTTGGCCTGCCTTTTGCATGGTTAGTGTCCCTGGGTCTCCTGGCTTTGTGGTTTT